>NW_017806029.1:850497-899917 GCF_001891065.2 Hippocampus comes
CCGGAGGGGGTGAGGTGGGGGTGGGCAATAGCTCCGTCTCTCCTGAATCAGCATCAACATAGAGCCACGGCGACCAGAAGCGAGTGTTAATCTTGTCGGAATCACCACACGACAAAGATTTCTAGATCGATCATGACAATCCTCCGGTAGCTTTTCATTCACCAGCGACTAAATTGCTTGTACCTGTCCTCGGGATCAAATCACCAGGGAGAGGACCTCTACCTCCTGAAAATCTCAGGCAACATGGGCAACCAGGAAGCCAAACAAAAAAAATCTGCAGCGGCATCCAGTAATGGTGGCCACCCTTCATTTGAAGAGGGATGGAGCGAGGGAGGAGGGGATGTGACAAGGCGGGGTGGAAAGAAACATCACGGTAAGAATGAAAGTAAAGGGACAAGCAACGCTAGAGGAGGAGGAGGAGGAGGAGGAGACGGGGTAGGAGGAAGAACACATGGCACTGGTCCAGCCAAGAAGAAAAACAAATGCGAGTCCAAGTCCTCTGTTTTTTCGATTCGGAAGAGGAAGGCTCATCACAAAGGTAAAGATGCATGCTCGAGTGAAGACGTGCTCGCGTTGCAACGCGACGAGCGAGCTAACTCGAAAACGCCTGATCTGTCCGCAGATGAGCTCGGGCAATCGGACGCTGAACCGGGCTTCCTGGAAACCAAAAAGAAACAACAAGGTGGAAGCGAATGCGAAGCGCGGGCGGGGATTGCAGCAGAAACGGGAGCGGCGAAAACTGCCTCGCCCACAGAGGATGGAGGACCCAAAGGAGGGAGTTCTGGGTCTGACACGGACATTTACAGCTTCCACTCGGCGGCCGATCATGATGATTTGCTCGCAGACATCCAGCTGGCTATCAGGCTCCAACAGCAATGTGAGGGGCTTGATACGGCGGGTGGGTCCCAGGTACAAGGTGAAAGCAGTGTTAACTGTGGAGCAGAGGCAAAGAGACTGCAAAGTAACGGAGTTGGGAAATTACCCCCCATCGAAACACTCGACCTGACGCCGGAATTAGAGCTCGGCTCAGATGCGCTGTCTTTCCTGGAAGTCGGAACCTTGTTGGTTACGGACCAGCAGACTGAGAAACCAGAAGAATTACCGGTCCACTTCTTGTCCCCTATAGAGAAATCCGAGGGGAGGGAAAATGGAGAGAAGGAAATGGACGGGATTCAAGAGCTCAATGGGAAGGAGGAGAAGGCGAGAAAGTCCCCCGCGAGTGGTCCTGAAGTTACAAAAGACCAGCACGTCTGGACGCAGCAGTTCCCGCCCACAGCCATCGCTCTGGACAAGGGGGCTACAGTCAAAGCAGTTACTACGGCAACTGGAAGCAACTTCCCCAATTTCACATTGGACGGTACACAAGCGCGGGAGCAGGAAGCGGGAGGCGAAAACCAGATTGAGGAGCTGCAGGAGCCTGGCGCGAATGAAGCTCTGAGTCCAGCGCTTGAAGACGGCCACAGAAAAAGCAGCGTTGCCATGGTAGCACTTATTTCAGGGAACGTGTGTGAAGAAGTTGCGAGCGCTGAGTCACTTGAAGACTGCTTGAGTATTGGATCAGAAAGTAACCACATCGCTCCTCCTGCTGCTGCTGCCAATACTTCCCCCTCCAGGAGGAGCAGTGTTTGCTTTACACCATCCCAAGGAAGCCCCACATTAGCCAAACACATCCACAGGTCCAACCAGGCCATTTCCCCCTCAAACCCCGCGGTGAAACCGTACCCTCCTGTTTTACCTTCGTACATCAAGACCACCACCAGACAACTCAGCTCGCCAGGACATTCCCCGGCTCTGTCTCCTTCCCTTAGCCCCATGTCGCCAAGAAGAGCTCATCAACATTTCCAAAGGTAACTACGGTTAAGTTTGGATGGGTGTTCTTTTAACAGGATGATTTGCGGTCATGATTGTCAAAACGAATGTTGATATGAGCAAAAATGTTAATGAGACATACATTTTTTTTCACAATTTAAAATAATAATATAATATTAAAATAATCATATATTATAATAATATATACATATAATATAGTAATATGCATAATATATAATAATATATACATGATAATAATAATATTGTTTTCATAGTTTGAAGCGGTGTTGCCAACAAAGCAAAAATATTTGGGACTTTTTTGACCCCTGAACAGCGAAAAAAAATTTTTTTTTTAAATAGTGAATGGGAACTGTTAGCTGAGTTAGCTGCTAACTAACAAAAAGCATTGAAACTGTAACCTCTCGAACAAAGGTGAAAATAATGAGGTGCCGCTGTTGTGGGAAAGTACAGCGGTACCCATTTCCAGTTCAGGTCCTAGTGAGACAATGGATGGATGAATGTGGGGGGACTTAAGTATGACCAAGGCAAAAGATGCACCTAAATTTGGGGGGAAAAAAAACCCACTATTGATTCACAATTCAAGTATTGCACAAATACACGTCACATCATCAGAACTATCCCATAATCAGTCCTAAAATCACATTGAGAATCTGTAGGATTGACCCGAAAACCGAAATGACTTCCGGAATACTTCTCGCAAGAAGGAGGGATGTAATTAAAGCATATTATATTTTCCTAGCTTTCTTATGATGGCAGTAACTATCAATCAAACACATTGGAAGTTTTTGCTCTCAGGATGATGGCTGGCGATCAGCAAGTCACGAAACAGGACTCCCGAAGCAATGCTGGTCCCCTGAGTCGCTCAGCTGACTGGACAGAAGAGCTCGAGAGGAAAATGAGGTGCAAGCTCAACAATGGCGAGTCTGGAGATTTAGAAGCCTACAGGTACAGAGGTGGGGGAAGCCAACCCCTTTGTGCAACAAGGAGATCTTCATGTGGACAAATTGCTGCATGCAGCTTCCAAGATGTCTTTACAGGTGATTGCTTAGGCAACGTTCCGCGCAAATATTTTTTATTTCTGTTCAGGATAAGCAGTGTTGAAAATGGATGAGTGGATAGATTTCATCATTAGGATTTATTTATAACATGATAAGCTGTCCACTGTCGTAACCGCTGATGAGTGGATAGATTTCATCATTAGAATTTATTTATAACGTGATAAGCTGTCCCTGAAAGGGTTAATGTAGCATTGTGGCGCAACTGGAGAGGATGCAAACACCACATTGCAAAGTACAAGCCAACGTTGAAAGCTTGTTGTGGAGCTGATGTACTCACCACATGGGACCAATCCATTCTGCCGACATCATATTCTGTGTATCGTTACATAATTTTAATGAAATCAGTGTCTTTTTCTATCCACGTCAATGTTTCAATTCAATTCAAATTCAATTATTTGTCCTTGAAGGAAAATTGAAGGCCTCCGGATTAGCATTCAACAAAACAAGCAGGACACCAACAAACAAAGTGCTGCAGTTAAAATAATCCAGCCACTGATTAATCTGATTGTAGGCAGCCAGGCTTTGTCAAAGTCAACTTTAACAGTGATTTATGTATGTATTGCAACATTTTACTGTTCAGTTTTTTTTTTTTCAGTGTTCAAACATGCAGTGGGTCACATTGATCAAGGGTTAAAGATATGACTGAATGGAAAGTGTCCCTAACGCAATTTAAACTTAATAAAACGTGTTCCAAATTAAAGGTTCAACAGGGGCTCATCATTTGAAAAGTATTATGTATTAACAGTCAAATTATTTCTAATTAACTGACTTTCTCAACGTCCAGGTCGAACTCTCCTGGAGAAACTATTCCATCAACAGCAACAGGAGGAGCCGGAGGAAGCTGAGAGGCTCTGCTCCAGAATATTAGCAATGGGTCTTCTTCTGCCTTTCACAGACTGCTTCAGACAGCGACTAGGAGCCAACCCTGCACATATCAACTCTATCGGATCACCCAAATTCCATGTATGTTGCTGCAAAAGTGGATTTTTTTGTCGAAAAACTGCATTTGCATAGTCGTACTTCGATGTAATCACATGACACAATAACTTTAGGATGTAGCCCGCCTACCGGCTGAAGACAGCTTGGTCCGGCTCCAGCACACCCGCTACCCTGATGAGAATAAGCGATTCAGAAGATGAATAAATTGAATAATATGTTTCCACAGCACGACCAGCTGTATACGTGGGCAGCTGTTAACCAGCCAACCATTTCTCTTGATCCTCTTGAGGGGAAGCAACCAGGTTATCTGAAAGACTCCAGGCCTAATGGAGACAATACTGGAGTCAAAGCCGCAGATCCGGGTAAGGACGGACACCTCTGTGCACGATATGTATTGTCCGATGGTAAAACATTTTTATTTGGCTGTGGTTTGATTGGCAACTCCATTGATAATATTAACCCTTTCACGCACCAATAATGATAACCTGTAACCTGATAACATGATAAGTTGTCCACTGTAGTAACCGCTGTATATAGCGATTTTTTTTTTTGTGTGAATTTCAAATTTTATTGTGATTGGCGCCTGTGCTGGATTGTGACATTCTCAACTGGTTGTTTCTCCATCTCATCAGAATATCATACAGGCATCTTGGGTTTGCGACAGCAACCAAATGAGAGCCAAAATTGTCAGGTAAGTCACATAAGCTCTCAGTTTGGTAGTCTTCAGTTCGATTCTAGCTCAATGTGCTGTTCACAATTTCATGGTACTAGCTGGCGACCAGTCCAGGGTGTAAGTACAAGTTTTGTCACATGGGATAAACAGTTACAGGTAGAACATGTAACTCCTGACAGAAGAGCTCCTCATTTGTATGGCATTTTTTTTTTGTTTATAATTTCACCCCACCTTTCCCCTTTTTTCAGGAGGAGGTTTTGCTGAAAACAGTGAAACTGAAGGAAAAACACGTCAATGTCATCCAACAACTGGAGCAAACCATTGAAGATCTCAGGAGTAAAATTGCTGAGCTGGAGCGGCAGCCCCCTCTGCTGGACATAGACATCAAAACAGCCAAGGACTGTGTTGGAATGGAAGGCCTTTTGAGGGAAGTGTCTGATGCTCACTTTCAGACTGAAGCAGATCACTTTCTGTGCTCCTTGGAAGCCAAATCGGTGCAAACATCGCCGATGGATGACAGCTTTAAGTTTAAAGTGCCTTACAGTGAGCCAAGTGGAGTCAATAATTCCCTGCAAATCCCATTTAGCCAATGTTCATGTCAGCAGCAACCCCTGCCCACGCTTCCGGGTGGGCCGTCTCTTCCTTTGCCCGTACAGATAGCAGTTCCTGTGGCGCCACCTGCTCCACCCTTGCCAGTAGGTTCAATACCACAACCACCACCACCACCTCCACCACCTCCTCCTCCTCTCCCAGGTGGACATGCCCCGCCACCTCCTCCTCCTCTTCCTGGTGGTCCAGTTCCACCCCAACCTCCTCCTGTCCCTGGCGGTGCTGCTCCACTGCCCCCTCCGCCACCTCTCCCCGGTGGACCTGCTCCACCACCACCACCACCTCCTCCTCCTCTCCCTGGTCAATCAGCTCCACCCCCACCTCCTCCTCTCCCCGGTGGACCAGCTCCACCCCCACCTCCTCCTCCACCTCTCCCTGGCGGTCTTGCTCCACCCCCACCTCCTCCACTCCCCGGTGGGCCCAGTGCCAATCCTCCCCATTATTGTGGGCCTCCCCGACCTCCTCCTCCACCCGGTACGATCTGCATTCCTCCAGCTCCGTCGGGAGTTCTGGGCTCCTTGCCTCCTCCTCTGCCTTTGGGGCTATACACGCTGGGCCTTACCCAGGAGAAGAAACCCAGGAAAGCAGTGGTGGAGCCTCCCAGACCCATGAAGCCATTGTATTGGACCAGAATCCAGTTGCACACTAAAAAGTAAATGGGTATTGTTACTGTAGTCTACATACAAATGGCTGAAAATAACATGTGTAGCGTTACCTCACACAGTCTATTCTGTAATGTTAATTAATTTTCCAAATTGTTCTAGTTTCACATATTTTCATCGAAACAATTCAAACGAATGAATTCTTTCCAGCTCGAACAATCATCAACGCTTTACTAACGAAGCAGCATTTTTCTTTCGTAATCTTCCTGTTTGGCAACTGGTCACCCTCTAATATTTTTAGTGTACCAGAGAAGCAAATGTTGCAGGATAATTAACACTTCTTTTAAAGTCAGCAGTTAATAACTATGTGACATAATCAAATTAACATAAAACGAGCAACGCTTGTTTCATACAGTGAATACGTACAGAAGAGCACCTCTTAGGCTTTGTTGTTATTTTGTAGGATCTGTACTGTTCAAAATGAACTTTTCAGTTTGGAAGATGAACCCCTTTCAGACATTAGACTTTGGAGGTTGCACCGGCTTTATAATTTGGTTGTGCTTTCAAATAGAAACAGTATATTCTTCTCTTTTCTTATTAGGGAAATATCGTCGGCATCGGTGTGGGAGACGATAGAGGAGCCTGATGTGGACTTTAAGGAGTTTGTAGAGTTGTTTTCCAAAACAGCCGTCAAGGAGAAAAAGCAGCCACTCTCCGACACAATCACCAAGTCTAAAGCCAAACAGGTATACATTTAAATTTCCTCTCCAGGGGTCTTGACTGAATAGTTTCATGACACCAGGGCATCTCAGCCACAACCACAGACTTCGCTAGTAGTTGTAACTCGCTACGAATGTGACAATGAGTTATGCAACTATGGTGACAAAAAAATGGAGCCGATGCCAAGCGTTGACTTAAGCCAGACATGTCATGTCACATTTTTGTCATGGGCCCCATTTTAGTTACCGTTTCCTTGTAGGTCTGTTATGACTGTGTTAGAGGAATCTATGAGCAAAATTGTATCATGTTTAAAGTTTCATTTAATTTGGGCACGTCTAAACGTTTGGGTGCGTATCCAGCACCTCCAAATGCCTGTGCACAAAGGCGCCGGCCACCTGTCCGGAGGGCTGTTGAAGTCCACAATTAGCACGTCAATGCAGGTGGGCGATCAGAGGACAGAGGGCTAGACTCGGTCACAAAGGGGGAATGAATAATTCGGGAACAGCGGTTGAACAACAAAAGACGATTCGAGAACACCCGTCGCGCCCAAGCGACATTTGTCGTCCGCAAAGACTGCAACATGTTGATTCAATGTAGACCAGACAGAAAGGCGCCAACGTACCAGTGGTTCAAAGCTTAAACCCAGGTAACCAATCACTACCGAGGGGCCGGACCGGGGGTGCGGTATGCAAATATCGGGGGCAGTGTTTTTCTTGTATTTTGCATATGTTACAATAAAAGTTCGAACTCGCGGAGGGGGGGCTCTAAGTGTGATCACGGAGTAACTAAACTGTCGTTCGCTCTCAGAGATCCACTCCTGTCGATATTGAAGACAATTTTCCCTGTGCGCCGAGTCATTTCTTTAACTTTGTCCGAGAAAAACTCTGACAGACTGAAACCATCGAAAGAAGTTAAGTATAACAGTTTATTCTGAGAGGTTTGGTAACCAAAAAAAAAAATGCTGACGATGTCTCTTTCATTTATGGCATATGAACATTTTTGGTAGTGATTTTATTAAGCATCGTGGAAGTTGACATCTTTGATTTGCTTTCATGGACCACATAAAATGATGTGGCGGGACAGATCTGGCCCCCGGGCCTTGAGTTTGACACATAAGCCATGCACTTCCGTGATCCATAGAAATACGAGGGTTGGCGCTCATTTTGCAGTTCTAAATGCCAAGACTGCAAGGTGTTGTTTGTCATCGACACCTTGTCCAGCCGATGGCACACAGCTAGCATTCTGCTAGCATAGACTGTGGACACCATTCCAGGTTGAGAGTTGAGACTTTGTGTTCCACGTTTGAAGGAGTTACTCTTGTCGCTGGTTATGTATCAAAAATAGACGTTCAAATAAAGCCATTAATAGTTGTTGATATTTGAGCAGACATGTTTTTTAGTTGTCAAGAAATGCATCATGTTTCCATTAATGTCATCCAACATATTCTGAGTTTCAGAATACCCCAAAACAATCCACAAAATGTAATGTCAATGACGAAAGCCAATAAACTCATGTCGACTGCTTCTCTTAGGTTGTCAAGCTCCTAAGCAACAAACGCTCTCAGGCTGTCGGAATCCTGATGTCCTCGCTACACCTTGATATGAAAGACATCCAACATGGTGAGTTTGTTTGGATTTCGGGTTAACTTTCACTCATGTTTCAACACTATTTTTTTTACATTTTCTGCAGCCGTCTTGAACTTGGACAACACGATCGTTGACCTGGAGACCATTCAGGCCCTTTATGAAAATGTAAGTTACATATACAAAGTACACAAATCAAGTTTTCTGTCCCTCCGTCCGACCGACCGGCCGGCCGACCGATCGACCGACCGACTAACTGGCCGACCGACTGTCTGTCCAACCGACCGTCAATCCGACCGACCGTCCGTCTATTGTACCTTCCTATCTCTTGCTGGGTTATCTACTCCTATATTCCAGCTTTATCTTACAGACCAATGCCATTGAGTCAAGGGTGTGGCCCCGACTCTCACCCACATTCAGTTGGGAGAGGTTCCTGTTCATCTGAGGCTTTCAAGGCCTTGTAGCATTGCCCTCGGTTTTCCTTAGATTCACTCAGAAGGATGACATTGTCCCAGGGCAAGATTGCCCCATATTTTGAAGTGCTTGCAGAGTAGCCTACCAGGAAAAGAGAGATGGTTCTCCCGCTGTTAGCAATGCGAAATCATCATGTCAGTCGCTCTCCTGATTGGATGCGTCTTCTGAGCTCGCTATGCTGCCGTCCATGAGTTGAACATTCTTCAACTCAAGGGCGCATCAATGGCCACCTTGCGCATGGCGGTGTGCCGTGAAACGGTATTCTGTCCTTGCGCTTTTGCAGCGCATATACAATGATGGGTTTGTCGACGGGGCGCCGCACATTGCTAAGTGCCGTGTGAAATTGTTTTCATAAGGACAGATGAATGGGTGGATTTGTGGATAAAATGATATGTTTGGCCAAATAGTCACTCAGATACCCGGATGTGTATTCCGCAGAGGGCGCTGCCAGAGGAACTGGACAAGATTGAAAAACACATTAAATCCACTAAAGACAAGGAGAATGCGAAACCTCTGGACAAACCTGAACAGTGAGTTGGTGCTATGGTCCTGACACTTCAGTATTAAAATTTAACATTTCTCTAGGGTTTTTTTATTCTTTTTGGTTGTTGTGCCAGGTTTCTCTACCAGCTCTCCCAGATCCCCAGCTTTTCTGGTCGAGTCTTTTGTATCCTCTTCCAGTCTAGCTTTTCTGAGTGCATGTCCTCTTTGATGAAGAAACTGGATACGCTGCTGAGTGTATGCAAGGTGAATTAATCTCCCTCCTTCCAACAACACAATTGAATCATAGCGTCACTATTTAGGTGATATAAAAACTGGGACGTGTGGGAAATTGTACCTGCCCTACAACTAACTAAATGTCTTGTGAAGTCATGTGTCTGTCAGCAAGGTGTTCAGAATTTTACCGAGTTGCAATGTAAATATCTTTTTTTTTTTTTAAATCATTTATTTATTTATTTACATAATATCGGCCACACACAGAGTTCCGTCTCTGCCCGTGACTTGACAGCGAGTATTAGCGTCTGATAAGCGGGACATGATAACGCATATTGTCACAAAGTATAATGGCGATGAAGTGCTGCCTTCACCAGTGAAAATACAACAAATGCAATCAATTTCTCCATCTTGTGTATGTTTATGGTTGGGGGAATAGTTTCTCATCTATGAAGTCTGACATGACCATCTTCCTGGAATAACACAATAATGGTCAACTGTTGTATCAAATATGAATGACGAGAACACCACCCCTCCCTTTATGTGTTGAAAATGATATCATTTCTTGCATAGGTATTACAAGACAGTGAAAAGGTGAAGCAGATTCTTGGTCTGGTGCTGGCTTTTGGCAACTTTATGAATGGAGGAAATCGCACAAGAGGCCAAGCTGATGGCTTCAGTCTTGACATCCTTCCCAAACTCAAAGATGTCAAGAGCAGTGTGAGTAAACAAAAATACATATACAGAGACTGACGGTGTTATGAGTAATCCGATATGTTTTAATGAGAAGCCATAGCCATCAGAATTCACAGAATACCTGTAACTGCCTGTTTTGTTTTTCTTCTCCACATACAGGACAGCATGAAAAGTCTTCTGTGTTACATAGTTGCATACTATCTAAGGAATTTTGATGAGGTGAGATTTTACACTTCATATGACATTTTATTAACAGTTCTGTGATTTCTCAAAATTATTGTTGCCAGTATTACATAGATCAGAATCTCTTTGCCTTCACTTTGATCAAAATCCGCCCAAATCGTGTTACACCACCTGTGCCACAACTTAGACCTGCTCCAAGGTGGTCTAAGATATAGTCTAATTTGAGTCACCATTTTGCCATTTGCGATGGGGGGTGGGGGGGGGTGTAAAAGAAAACGCCCCCAGTCCGCTGGAACCTTTAGTAGGGCGCAGTGTCATCTGCCAAATTTTCAAACACGATAAACTAGACTTGCTGCGAGAGAAACTCAAATTGTGGCAGTTTTGAAGACAAGCTCACAAACGCTCTCTACTAAAATAGGGCCTTAAAATGTTTTTCATCGACTTTTGAGTTCATTCTACTGCTGCCATCATGTGTTACATCAAATGATGATTAATGAGCATGTCCGGGAAGAAAATCTATGCATGACCTGTTCATGACATTAGCTCCACGGAATTGCTCAAATTCGTTTGTATGTCTGGGAAGATGAGCAGATAAAGTTTTCTTCACAACAGAACTATGGTAAGCTTCGTTGCTGAGTAAAATAAAGCTCAGAAAAAAAAACGTGGCCTTAAAAACTATTTTAGACCATATGAGACCGAGTTGAAATTGTCATCCATCTTGGAAAATATTTGTGCCTGGAAAGATAAAAAAATGACAGGAAGCACTGGAGAATGTTTGCTTATCATGATTTCCTTGAAGCAAGGATACAGCTGATCAGGTAAAACTTCTCATAAAAAGGACTTTTGTGTATAAAAGCAATGTTCTCTCTCTAGTAGCTGTCTGTAATTTAAAATGAGAATTTAATGTTTCACCTGAATTTTTCTTTTTTTAAATATGATCTCATTTTATTGGCAGAGCAAACAGTTATGTGCTTTGTGGGTTCATTTCCACGTGTCCCTGCAGGATGCTGGAAAAGACACTTGTGTTTATCCTCTCCCTGAGCCTCATGAGTTGTTCCAGACTTCCCAGATGAAATTCGAAGACTTTCAGAAAGACCTGACTCGACTCAGAAAAGACCTTCGATGTAAACTTGTATTTCACAGTTAAGCTTTACAACGTGGTCTACTTTATAAAGGTCTTCCAATTTCATCATGCAAATATTTTTTTTCCACCCCCCAGCATGTACCTCAGAGGTGGAACGAGTGTGCAAAGCTTCCATTGAAGATAACCTACAGCCTTTCAAGGACAAGATGGATGATTTTATTTTAGAAGGTATTAAGAACAGACTGTGTTTTAAGCGTTGCGTTTTTACCTTTGATGATATTTCAAAGCTGACGCCAATTATTTTCATAAACTACAGTCCCCAGAATGCTTGGTTGGATGGATAATAACAAAAGCCATCATAATCATAATCATGAACTCAATAATGTCAAAATAAATGCCCTCACATGAATGACCACACTTGACACACGGCCCCACGAGGCAAGTGACCACATGATGGCGGCGCGGGCACCCGCAGCGGCTCCTCTCTCTCCTGTGGTTGAGAGGAATAAAATGTAATCTGTGCTGTATGTTGCACATGTAGCACATTTGACAATGAAGTTGACTTGACTTGATGTCACGTGAAGCTGCATGAAATGAGAATGTAAAGAATAATGTGTTACAGTATATCGTATTTTATAATTCACAATAAGTCTTATGCATTGTTCTTCCGTAGCGAAACATGAGCTTGAAGCATTGGAAACTCATCTCAGCAGCACACACAAACTGTAAGTATTGACAAGCCCATATCGGATTGCCATTTATAATAGTGTTGAACTAGTAACGTGAGAGTTTGCATATATCATTCAGTGCATGGTCAGTATTGCGCGTAAATTAAATCATACTGACATTGGAATACAGTTTCGCAAACACAGATGCCTTCATTCCCGAGAGTGTGATGTAACTTTACAATACAATACAACACATCTTTATTCATAGAGCGCTTTCACAACAGCTGCATCGGTAACAAAGTGCTTCACAGAACAGTCAACATAAAATAACAAAAACAATATAACATAACACATAACATAAGACCCAGACAGTCATGTAATTTTAACCACTTTTCCTGCATACACATTGTTATTTGAAACAGTTCTAGATGAAAGAGGAGAGAATCAAAGTGTCCTTTCACCAGTGGATCAGAGATGTCATGCTCAATATGTGCACAAGAAGCTGTAGCGTCCATTAACGAAAAAGAGATTGGCTCTCATTTCCTGTCCCATGTAAATCCGCTTCATTTCCAAGCGGTGACTCTCAGTTCCAAATACGCATTCCGCGCTCCGCACCGACGCTCCTCTCTCCTCATCCTCAGCTTCAGCAGCCAACCAGACTGTTCAACAGCGGCAACATCTCCGCTGAACAAAACAGGGCTGTGGAAAATGCTGCTCATGACAGGCACAAAAAACATAAGCGCCCCGGGACTGTCCAGCAGGGACAGTCAAATAGTGTTCTGTTTTTTTTTTTTCTTCTTCTTACCAGTTACGTTCAATCATCAAAATAAAAATTCCGTGTTTTTTTGTGAATGATTTTTAAAATAATTTTTATTTGAAGTGGGTCAGTTTGACACCACAGAGAAACCAGCAGCAGCTCTGTAATGAATACAGTACACCAAACATTATTATGAACTACAGTATTTAATTTTAATATTTGAGTAAATCAATTACATAATAAAAGAAGAGAAGAATAAAAAAAAAAAGCCAGCAGTCATTCTATCGCTTTTTTTCAGTTTGACCCTCACCATAACTGGAGGTTGAATGATGATCAAACCTGGGAACGCGAGATCAACATTTTCCAGTTAACTATTTCTCGTAATTAAAATCCTGTTGTTTTGACAGGTTCCTAGAGCTCACAGTATTCTACTCGGTGAAGGCAAAGGCAGGGGAGAAGGAGGTTTCGCCAAACACTATTTTCTCGATCTGGTATGAGTTTTCCTCTGACTTTAAGGACCTGTGGAAGAAGGAAAACAAATCGATTCTGAAGGAGAGGTAAATATGCTGCACTCGTTGGATACCTGAAAATCCAAAATTGTTGTAAAAATGGAAAAATATCACGGAGATTCTACAGTTTAGAGATATCTATATATTCTTTTACATCAATCAATATATCACACAACTTTCAGGCTCAGAGTGGCAGAGGAATGTTTCCGACAAGCTAAGGAGCGAGCTTCCTACAGTGTCAAACCCAAACATGCTACAGGGATTGTAAGTAGACCCTTTTTTTAAACCCGTATTTCATTTATTCAAGCACCTGTTTATTTATCTAATATGTGATTATTATTTTTTAAACAATGGAATAACATTTGCGAGCGGTTTTAACCCTTTCAGGAACAGTGGTTACAACAGTGGACAGCTTATCACGTTATAGGGTGCATGAAAGACACACAGGGGGACGGCAATATTTCATGTTTGGTCCGAACCAAGCGTAAGGGTGGCCGCAATTTCCAGATCGTCGAGTTTTCATGAGACCACGTAAACTCCATCGAGATCCATTTGAAAAATATTTCACACTGTGAAATGAACTGAAGTAGCCGATCCGGAAGTTCTACTGCTCATCGCCAGTCACCTGTGCAAGGCTCGTCTACAGGCTACTTTGAATGAGCGTGTGTTTTTGCATTCACTTAAATCAAATACTGTACAAACATTATAACCCTTTAATTCACCCTGTAACCTGATAACATGATCAGCCGTCCACTGTAGGAACCGCGGCGGCCCGGTAGTCCAGTGGTGAGCGCGTCGACCTCACAGTGCAGAGGTACCGGGTTCAATTCCAGCTCCGGCCTCCCTGTGTGGAGTTTGCATGTTCTCCCAGGGCCTGCGTGGGTTTTCTCCGGGTACTCCGGTTGCCTTCCACATTCCAAAAGCATGCATGGCAGGCTGATTGAACACTCTAAATTGTCCCTAGGTGTGAGTGTGAGCGCGAATGGTTGTTCGTTTCGATGTGCCCTGCGATTGACTGGCAACCGGTTCAGGGTGTCCCCCGCTTACTGCCCAAAGACAGCAGGGATAGGCTCCAGCACGCCCCGCGACCCTTGTGAGGCTAAAGCGGTTCGGAAAATGAATGAATGAATGTAGTCACCACTGTCCCTGAAAGGGTTAATCAGAACATCGTGCTTCTGACTGATTGTTTTGAAGCTGGGGCAAAGCAAGTGAGGATTGAACAGGTTGCCAAGCAATGCAATGCGCGTGCGGCGCACACATAATCAATTTCCCCCAAAATCGATCACTCACAGCCCTTTATTGTGTTGACTGTGGTTGTTTGTGATCTAAGCCTCCATCAGCATGTGGAAATGCTCTTCATAATAAAAGTCAGCTAGTGCGCTGATCCTTTTTTTTTTTTTTTTAATTAAATAATATGATATCATGTTGATGTTCTACCGTCGTCGTAATGTGGTAGGGACACATATCCAGCTTTTGGGCAATGGTGAGCAGATGTGGCCCAAAGTCGTCCCCGGGTTCGTTCTCTCCCATCAGCCAAGAATCAGTGAGGACTTTTACCAGCAGCAGCTGTGAAATTACTCAAAAACTGCAATGAGATGAGACACCTGACCGATGTACAGCCTCTGGAAAAAGATGCTCGAGTCTCTGGAAGAATTCACGCAGGACGGGGAACACCCTCATTTCAGGGTCGCTCCACCTTGAGTGTGCATTATCTGAAGCGACATATGTGACACTTGTTGAGAGAATCTGTGCAGCCAAGTATCTGACTCAAGCACATGCCCTTTAGTTGTGTAGTTTCAAATTTGATGGGTGGGCAGACACTCCAGACCACATGTGTCAAAGTCAAGGCCCGGGGGCCAGATTTGGCCCGCCACGTCATTTTATGTGGCCCACGAAAGCAATTCAAGCATGTCAATTTCCATGATGCTTGCTAAAGTCTGAACCAAAATTTCGAATTGTCTTATATAATGTAATAATTTTAATGTTTGAGCAATCCATTATTCTTGACTTCTGGTGTCAAAACTAGTTATCCATCTATTTGTTGTTCGCTGTGTATGTAATATGTGGAGGGGGTTAAACATTTATATGGTTTTACAAAATCCACAGTCATAACGGTCCTCCAAGAGAAACCGTAATTGTGGCCCGCGACAAGAATGAGTTTGACACCACTGCTCCAGTACATTAAAAGTACATTTTCCATAATATACGCCTACATGAATTCAAAGATAATTTGCAATGTGTTGTAGCCTTGATTTTGAGACTTCCATCTCCAACTCCAGATCACTAAATTGGACGTCTGCGCATTGTGCTTATTCCACAGAAAGCCAAGCTTGGCATGAAGATCTGACTCGCCAGACGTATTCTTTTGTTTTGACTTTTGCAAGACGACGTCAAGGATCTCACTCTGTTCCCGGGATCGTTTTCTAGGACGGCCACTTTCACTGATTAACTTGCTGAAATGATCGACAAGGATCACACCATATTCACGATTTTAAGGGCCATGTGAGAACCGGGGAACTGCCAAGAATTTTGGAAGACAAGAAAAGAGAGAGTGACTTTCTAACTCTAACTGTAGAATTGTGTGTTGCTGGGAAGCACCACCGTTCAAAGTGACAATATGTTGTCTATTGCAGTAAAAAAAAACAAAAAAAACATTCAACATCAGTGATAAAGAGTTTAATGTTGAAACAATACTTGATAAGCAACACAACATTTTATTGGATATGCTGAATTTTATTTTCTGACAAGAATCCACTGTGCAGGGGTTTATCGCTGATGACCTAAGTCACTTGACTATACGCCAGTCTGTAACATGGGCATACTGTATGTTTGTTTGTTTGTTTGTTTGTTTGTTGGGTTTTTTTGTTTTGTTTTAACAGTCAATGCTCTTGACATTTTTGGACCATCATCAATTTAATTGTGTTCTAAATGATTATGCATATATTAAAGTGAAATAAACATGGTCTGAGTTTTGAGAAATTTATGAATATCACCACTGCTTGGCAGAAATTCCCACTGTCCAAATTTGGTTCATTTCATATGTTTTCACATATCTACGCGATTGGTCTGTCTCAACGTTAGTCAGTTAATTATTCATTTTTACAAATTTGTGACCAATCCAAAAGGCAAGGGAATAATTAATCTGAGCACACCAAACTAAATGACAATAGTCCAATTAACACAACAAAACAAAAGCAAGAGTAAATGACTAAACAAAGGCAATACTTACAAAACGCTGAACTAATGGAACGACTATGACGGGAGCCAGAGGTCTAGAAAACAAACACTCGAGAAAGAGCAGCAACAAGGTCAAAATAATCCGACAAACCGCAGGCAGTTTGTTTGTCCCGAAAAGCATGGCTAACGATAATTAACAGCAGGTGTGCACACTGAAGGAAAGGCCCTCGTCTGCCACCTGCTGGAGACACACAAGAACAGGATCATGACATGTCAAAAGCTTTCTCGAAATCAAGGGCATAAATGAATCTCACATGAGCTATCCATGTGTCAAGTCAAGTACTTCATTCAAAATAGTATCCAAAATGTTGCTTGTCAGAATACTGTAAAAATGCCTGTCCAAAATATTAGAGCATAACACCTTTTGGAGACAACCTCATAAAACCTTAGCCAGTATCATATTGTCAATATTTAAAAGACTGATTAGACTGTAATTGCTCAGAAGCCTCATCTCACCTTTCTGATAAATCAATGTGACAATACCTTCATTAAAATAAAAAGGAACTAGTTCCGTAATCTCCATGTAATTAAACAATTCAGGCAAAATAGATGACAAATGACCAGAAAAAAAAAAAAAAAACCTTTATAGAACTCTGTTATGAATCCATCCCTACCTGGGCTGTTGTTGTTGTCGAGATCTTGGATCACTTTTTCGATTTCCAACAAAGATATCGAAGCGTCACACACTTCTACATCATCTTTACTCAGAACTCTATCCAGGGTAGCAATAATCTTAAACAAAGACAAATATGCTTTACTCCGTTTTCCCCCCTTAACTCTTTTAGGGGCAGCGGTTACTCCAGTGGACAGCTTATCTTGTTATCAGTTGACAGGGTGCATGAAAGGGGTTAAGCCCAAAGGAAAAAAAAAACTGCCAAACGCTCACCCTCCACAGCATACTGAGCTGCATGGTCACTCATCCCAGACCATTCGTACAGGGGCTCATCCAAACTCCACACAAGGGAAGCAGCCACTAAACACGAGTCAGTATGTGACTGTTAAGTACAACCAATCCCAAATGCTGTCATGTTGTACATCAAGAAAGAATGGGGAAAAAAATGCCACCTACAAAGTTTCAACAATTGGCGTCCTCAGTTCCCAAATCTTTATTGAATGTTGTTTAAAGAAAAGGTGATGTAACACTGTGGGAAATATGACCCTATCCCATCTTTTTTTGGAATGCGTTCCAGCCATACAATTCAAAGTAAATGCTTATTTGCTAAAAAACAAAAACAAAACAATAGCCTGCATCAGTTTGAACATTATCTCATATTTGTAGTGTTTTCAATAAAACATAGGTTGAACATGATTTGCAAATCATTGTATTCTGTTTTTAATGTTCAACACAATGTTCCACCTTCGTTAGAATTGGGTTTGTATAATGAGGTACAGCATATTGATTTTGCTCGCAGGGGTAACAGCCTAAACTGTGACACACAGACTTCTTTCTCCTCAGCCACCATTTCCAGATATTCCAGGTCATACCAAAACATTCAGGTTGAGGTACAGGCATGTTGGTAAATTCAATACTAATTCTTAATTTGTGTGGGGGTTTTCCAAATGTTATTTTTGCAATCACTTAATTATCTCGACAATTAGTGATGCAAAAAAGCCTAAAAGACAGGACAGTATGAGGTAATCCAGAATCGCTATAGCACTGCATAAATCTCAAGCATGGATGATGACGTAGTTAAAAATGGCCGCCATGTCTCAATGACGTAGGGTTCGTGCTGGTCGAAGTGTAATGGAGTCCAACTATAGACTGTAACAGCAGTGGAAGGAGAAGCAATGGAACCCAACCCCAAAGATTACAGGCAAAGATGAATTGAGGATTTTTTTACTTCGCCAAAGACAACAAAAAAATAAGACTGACAATTGTGAATCTGCCATGGCGAAATCAAAGGGAAATGGCGTACATCCGCCATTGCTTCTCCTTCCACCGTAAACACTGCACAAACGAGCTCGACCATGACGTAGTCCACATGCCATGTTAACGCCGATACACTATGTTTAATGACTTGTCGAGGTTATTTGATCGACTTTCGCGAGAAAGTTTTAAGAGCAGTTTTCGCCACTAAAAACATGGGTGTGAGCACTAGTTTGGTTTTCGACAAGACATATCCATCCGCTCCTACTTGAGCGTCAAGAGCATCAACGAAAGCACCCGGATGGACTGTCATGGCCGCCGTCGCTGTGGTTCCAAACAGAGCTGAAAAGGACGGCAAATATTGCCGCTGTGTGTTTTTTCCCGGCGTCGCCGTATTTTATTATGTTCCGTGTCGACGGGACCGAGCCTGAAGTTCCATCAAGTTAATAGTAAGAACATTTTGATTTGCCGTAACTTTGTATAGCTTCGCGTGGGTGGTGGCTTTATTTACATGCCAACTAACCAATCAATAAACTCCAGGCTTAATGTATTTTCGATGGCCAGAATTTTAGACAAATATCCCAGCCATTCTAGCAGTGGTGTCATGTAATGTTCTCTTCCGTGTGCAGCTCTTAATTCTACTGATGCAGACCCCCCTGCCCCCCACCTCTTTTAAACTTGTTCGACAGTCACTCAGCAAAGTCAACAGATTTATATCATATTATCGTTTAAAGGCTGTCATAGTTTGCCCTTTTAATGTGTGTTTATGTGTGTTTGTGTTGAGAATATGCGTGTGTACTTAGCCAAACCATTGTTTCTTCATGTTGAGGAACAGTCAAGTTTTTCCTCTCGTGTCCTATAATGTATGACAAATGATTGAGGGAGTCAACCTTCTTGGGTTACCCATATCAAGAATATCGGTGTCAAAATGATCATGGGTATCACTGTAGTCAACTACAAAAAAATCTAAATGTGAAAGAAAATACAGATGTGTGACACCAAAGCAATATAGAATAAGCAACACTGCATTTTTGCACATTAGAAATTGTAATAAGCAGCAACCAAAAATGAATGTCCATCCACGCATGCATGCTAGAATAATGTGAATTTTGGTGTATTTAGTTTTCTCTGCTCCCAATCACTTAATGGGCTTTAAAAAATGCCTGTGTTCCACCCGGTTCGGTTTTTGTTCAGTAAAGTTTCCAAGCAGAATAACATGTCACGACTTGGGCTGAGCGTGTGTGTTTGTGTGTATACATCAGTAAATATTTTAAGAATTTTGTGAATTATTAGTGAAATTACAATGTCCTCATTTAGTGAGGTAAGTACACATTGTCACAGCCATGAATGCAGTTCTACTAGTAATTGAATTTATTTGAGAGAGAGAGGAGAGAAAACTTCCACGGTAATGTTGTTGACAGAATTTTGAAAATATGGAAATTCAGATTAAATATGGAAATTCAGATTCATTGTTTTGGAAGTGAATCTCTGTGGGTTGGCAGCTCTGGTCTTAGTTTGCTACACTTGCCTTGTATGAACGACGACTCAATGGTAATGTAACCATATTAACCTACGTGGTATCACGTCGTCCGCAGAGAAGCATTTCCAGCACGGTGCGAGCCGGGAGTGTTGATTTCAACAAAATTGCACATGACACTGTATGCCAGTTTTCTGGGGTTTTTTTTTTCAAACAAAACTGCGATTGAGTATTTGTCTGCAATTAGTTTTTTCCCCCAGGACCTTTTCAAAGAAAAACAAGCAATTACTACTTAAAAAAAAAAATTACTTAAAAAAACTTTTTCATATTGACATTGTTTATTGTAATCAATATTTTACAATAAACAATGTCAATATGAAAAAGTTTTTCTCTACTACATTGATAGGTTTAAATAATTTGGCACGTAGTCTTGCAAACATTCATCATCGCAAAATAATTCTGCCACAAAAGTTTGACATATACATATTCTCTACTTTAAACAGGGTCCCGATACATCTGAGATTTCCAAAATTCCGTACTTTTTCCAGGTCATAATTTCCAGACTTCTCGGACAAATCGGACGAGTCTCTGTCGGTCTTTGTTGACTGGACAACGACATAAAATGTTTCCAAAATTCCATACTTTTTCCAGGTCATTATATCCAGACTTGTCGGACAAATCGGACGAGTCTCTGTCAGGTACGCTGTCGGTCTTTGTTGACTGGACAACGACATAAAATTGTCACGGGGTAGTACAGTATTCAAAACAGTTTGTCAGTGTTTGTGCCAGGAAGTTACATGATCAGCTGATAATGCACACTGATGTCATTGTCCCGGAATCACCAAGACCGTCGCATCATACTGCGGGCGCTCACACAAGCATTGGGGTTGCACTCCCAACATAAAACCTTATTGTTACAAACCCCCACCTGAGACGTCATAGTGAAAAAAAAAATTGACAAATGTTTGGCATCCAAGGCGAAGGTACCACTGTATCGACATTGCAGTTTTCAGAATTTTCAAAGAAAGTCCCCAAATCCAGATCATTTTGAGGTCAGTCATGAATAGCACTGTAAAAGTCCATTTCTGTTTTCTTGCAGGTACTCGGGCTGTACCAACTCCTTGTCTTCAGAAATTCTCACAGTGCTGTTTGTCACCCCCTGCTCACCTAAGGTTGTGTAAGTATGTGTGCGTGTGCGTGTGTGTGTGTGTGTGTGTGTGATATTGTGTTTGCCAAGATGGCTGGTCCGTTTCTCCGCAATCGTATCGATAATGAGGTTAATTCTAAACCTATTGAGCTTAATTTAAATTAAATTCCATCAAAAGGATTTGTAAATTTTACGGAATAATTCAGCCCAGGAAATGTTATTATTATTATTTTTTTACTATTGATATAAATCAAAATGAAAAACACATTTAAACTATGAGACAATTATATGTAAATTACAAATAATGCCATTTTTTAAAAATGAGTAACTTATTTTAGTGCAGCGAATGCACCGTGTTGCTTGCGTAGCGTGTAGCGACCGTGATTCTGCCGGTCCCTGTGATAGCTTAGTTGTTGACTTGCCGATGCCAGCTGTCTACAGGCGGAAGGCGTTGCACACATCGACAAACAACCGTTTGGGTGTATCAGGTCAGACCGATGTCTTACCACACCATCGAAACCAATTCACCACCAGGTGGTGACCACTGGACGGGCTCCGCCTCTCTCGAACAAGGCGTTCGTTATGGACAATCTGTGACGTGCACCGAATAAGTATGCCCACATCTGCTTGGGGTGAATTGAATTTCAGGAAAGTTTTATCTCAACATCGTTTGGTCCACGAGGTGAAACTCAAGGCCCTAGTAAAGATCAAAAGGTCAGGTGATCTAAATTTAGCCCAATACTAAAACAACACTTTTCTTTTGAAAATTGGCCAAGTAATTTCTGAGATATTGGCGTGCACAGGTTGGCTTCCAGGCTGAAATTTGAAACATTCTACGGTTTTATCTCCCTGATGCGGCGTCCGTAAACATTTAGATTTGGTGTCGGGTGATCATCATGAACAAATAAACCAATCTTTGTACAATTCTGAGATGGTCGGGTTAATGCCATCGGGTGAATTGAGCTGCAATTGACCCTGAATCCATTTTTGATTGATAACCAATGCTGCCAATCAGCTTGCAGATATGACCGATCATTTTCAGGAAATACTGTACCTGTGTTTGATAACGGCTTCACTTTATAACCTCAACATACGCATGGCTAAATTATTTAAAAAATATAAAAGTTGACAAATATGGCGCTGGTGTAGAAAATGAACACATACGTTCCCAAACAACGAACGCATTTCAAAATATATATAGACCAACCTGACGATGGGCCATCGTGCTTGCACCCACAGAATGCGATGAAAATTGTGATGACTCGGCCCTACCTCAGTGACAAATGCCCTTTGTACCTGAAATAATTGACGTGTTGTTTTTTTTCTCATAGATTCACAGCTATGGATGAAGACTATAAAATACCTCCCCATTCTGCCATGAATTACAGTGTGTCATGTGCAGAGGATGTAAAAGACTCTCCGCCTTTCAAAGAAAGAGCACGCCGTAGTCACGGCAACCAAGGCGCATCACCTGTTAAGCAACATGGCTCCACCACGAAGAGAGCCAGTTTTAAAATTCAACAAGGGGCCGTTTTCTCTGGAAACATCCTGAGCTTTGGCTGCTCTGTGTGTAAGGACGATTCGACGTACAGTCCCAATGATCTCCTGAAACATTTCCGAGGGGCCCACAAAGGGATTTTGCCCACCTACCCTTGTGATTTGTGTGGCTTTTTCACAAATGAATTTACAGCTCTTCAACGTCACCGGATCGAGCACAAAAATACTTTGGTCACCTGCGAGCTCTGCCGCGATGGGATTCAATATTCCCTGCTTTTGCTGACGAGACACTACATCATGTGTCACAGTCGTAATGGAAAGTTTCACTGCGACTGGTGCGAGTTTACGACGGTGGACGCCGGGACGTTTGTCCAACACATTCATCATCATAACGAGAGTCCCTGGAAATGTTCCAGATGTCGCCACGTCAGTTTGAACGAAGCGGATCATCAAAAGCATCTCAAGGCGCACGCCATTGTGTTGCCTTTCATTTGTCAAATCTGCAAATACTGCGCAACCACCAGCAGTCAGCTGAAAAAACACACGGTCGCCGCTCACAAGAGCGACAAGCCTCCGTGCGACCAACAAGTCCATCCAAACGTACGGAAGACGTTGGAAAATGGAGCGGCTCCAAGAAATTCCTCTCCGGCGGTCCAAAATCTAGTGACAAATGTTTCCGAGCTGCACGAAAGACAAAAGTTACCCAAAGTATTTGGTATATCAGGGATCTTACCAAACCAAAATGGAAGAATGAAATCGGAGATGTGTTCGGAGGAAGTCCAGCAAACTCTTGACGGGACCCCGTCCAAAAAGGACCACGCGAATCGGAACTCTTTGACCGCGGAACAATCCTCACCGGTGATGTTGCTGCACAACGACAGTTGTGGCTCGCCAACTAATCCTAATGCACTGAAAGTTCTCATGGTCAAAAATAAAATCTCTCTGCCCCCAAACTGTACGACCAAAGTCATGGGATTTAAGATGGTGGACGGGAAAAAACATCTCGTTCTCAAAGTCATACCGGTAGCACAGCAAAACGTGTGCCCCAGTGACAGTTCATCAGGAGAAGATTTGGACTCTCCGGGTACCAGGTCTTCATTTTTTAAAAGTGACGTCCCTGTCGAAAACGGGGACTCAACTCCTAGCAAGAGCTCCGTATCACATTCCTTTGCCGCTCCGCCGGGAAGTGGATCTTGCATCCAAGCGGAGGATATCGTGGCAGTGAAAATCAAGATTGAAGAGGAAGAAACATCGGTTTGCAGTCTCGAGTCTCCTCATCGTAGTGACGATTTTGTGGTGGGAGGTAGTCATTCTGTAAACGGGTTTTCAACTTCGGAGGCGGACCCGCTGACAAATTCTCTCGATCCGATGGGCAGGCAAAATTCCCCAAGTCAGACTGCCTGCTCGGAAATGAATCACTTTGCTAGCAAGTCCGACGCGGAAAAATGTGAAAGCGTTTCAAAAATCGGAACTCAAGTGTCTTATTTTGCGACTGACACGTTAACTGATAATCCCTTAAATGTTTCTCTGGAGGCAACCTGCAAAAATACGGTTGACAATTGTGGAGCAGTAGATGAGATGATTAGTTTCACCAGAAAAGGAAACAATTTGGACGAGCCTCAAGAGACTCCTTTTCGTAACTCGATTGAAAATGCTTACCGATTTTCCCCAAGCCCTTCAGAAAGTCCAGAGAGCCCAAGCATTGAAATTCGACCCTTGAACGATTACCGTCATTGTCATAAACATTTGCCAAATTTGGATCCCGCGGCAGAGACGACCTCATCTGCTTCATTCGGAGAAAACGCCACGACCGCACAAAATTCTTTAAACCACAAAGTCTTCGCTTTTCACAATTATTCCAAGGAAGCCTTTTCTATGTCGCCTCGAACATGTAAACAAAGTGATGGAATACCCGAATTTTCAGCAGGCGCAGAAACGAATAGCATCCCGTCTCATTTTCGTCTCACATTAGCCGAGTCTTCAGAACCTTTCGAGGACAGTGACTGTACTGATACGGATGATGAAAACCCAGAGTCAGTGCTGAAAGATTTTAATATTATCAAAATCGAGGAGGACCTCATTCCCATATGGAAAAGTCCATCGGAGAAAAAAAGTACATCATCAGATTTGGGGAGTTTTGTAGAACAGCACTCAGATGAAATCATTACACAGCAACTCCAAAAGGAAAGAACCGAATCTTTTTATTCAAACGTTGAATATTTGAAAGCAACAAAGATGACCGCACATCATCTTCAAGTGCAAGATGAAACGCGGCAGTTAGTCTTGAAGACTAATGAGAAAACGTCTGCCATGTCGACGCAGGCTAAACCCGCGCCGAGTTTTAAGCTAATTACCAATTGCGCAAATCCTCAAATCAATGTCTCGTACATGAAGTCCGGGTTTGAAACCTCTAGCGATCCTACTGGCGAAACCGTTCCTCTAAAAGATAAAAATATCGGAAAATCCGAGGCAGCGACTGATGATAAAATCTCAAATGTTTTTTCTTCTCTTCCAAGTGGTTTTGGTGCCTCGCCACACCATTTCCTTATCAATAGCCCAAACCTAAACGGTCCCGTCCTCCTTTCTAGCGCATCGGGTAATAATTCTCCAGACAAAGTCGCTAAAACCCAGCCCAAGTGCTACTTGTTGCCCAGGTCAATTCCATTTGTTCAAACGCCGAGCAGCGCCGGCCTCAAGCTAGCAAGCGCAAAACTCCCACTAAACGCCAGGCCTGTTCTGGCCGTGCCGGTGAGCTCCGCTGACAAACAGAGCACTTTGCAGACCGGTCGTCAAACGTTTTTGCTGCGCTACATTTCACCAACCAAATCGAGTGTGCTTCTCAATAATCTCGTCATCAAACCCGCCGCGCAGTCCTTGGACGGCAGGGAAAAAAGAGGAAACAAAGTCGTATTTAAAATTGTCAGCCCTACGACGGGTCTGCTTAAAAACGGCGCGCCCTCCTCGAGTTGTCAACCGTTACTTTTGGCCACCTCACCTCCAACTCAGTGTTTTCTGATGTCGTCAAGCAAAACAAATGCGCACCCGTCCAACAACCTGAAGATCACGACCAGGCGGAATCCAGCACAAAGCGCCGTCGGAGACGCAACACCTCATTTGAAACCAAAGATCAAACTCAGCGAAGCAGATAAGCCTCGACTCGCCCCGAGGCCGATCCGACCTCCGAGTCGAAGAAAACTACGCAGGAAAGTATTGTTTGACGAGCTTCCGACCGTGACGCACAAACCCAGAAGGCTCGCAAACAAAGTACAGACTGAAAAAGACACGACTGTGTTTTGGAGTCCCACAGCGAAAAAAGTTGAAAGAACTTTGAGACTGGCCCCACACAATTGTCTCCAGCAAATTAAATGCCCCCGTCGATACCAACCCGTCGTGGTGCTCAATCATCCAGATGCTGATATTCCCGAAGTGGCCAATATCATGAAGGTCATCAATCGGCACAGAGGCGCCGTCGCCAAGGTGTCACTGTCGCAGAAAACGGTGGAAGCGCTCGCTGAGCTCGGCACGCTAAGAGGCGGGCTCTTGACTGAAGGCGTACTGCTGCAAAGCAACGAACCGAGCCCGCGAGCTGTTCACAGTTCCGTCCGAGAGCGGTTCCTTCTCAAACTGAAGCTTCGGAAAAAGACCAAAAAAAAGTACGAAGTCGTGGAACCGCTATCGGGCAGTCGACCCAAGACTGTGGTGTTTGACTGCTGGTTCTGTGGTCGGGTTTTTCACAGCCAAGAACATTGGGTCGGCCACGGCCAGCGACATCTCATGGAGGCAACTCGAGACTGGAATAAGCTTTTGTAAAAGTTTTCCGTTACCTTTTTGTGTGTGGGTAAACAGTCCTATGAGAGGAAATCAAAGGGTAAACAGCTGTACATTTATTTTTTTTAAATCACCTTTCACTCCGTTTCATTTTCCTCTTTGTGAATACATTTTTTTATTTTGTAATGGATATTTTATTGGTGCTTTTTCTGGAAAATTAAATTGAGCTCGCATGAGTTTAAGTCATGCACAGGTCTATGAAATGTGAATGTTGTACACTGTAATTCATGAAGATGTGGTAAAAGAAGCACTGACTTACAAAAAGTGCGTCACCTAATTTCTCAGGTCTGCTCTGCTCTGAGATGACATGCCAAAGACTAATGGGATTTGAATTACGCTTTGCAGGGTGTGCAAATTCTTTTTTTACTTTCTCAAATGGGCCATTAGAGCACGGGTGTCAAAGTCAAGGCCCGGGGGCCAGATGTGGCCCGCCACATCGTTTTAAGTGGCCCCGTGAAAGCAAATCAAAAGATGACAACTTCCATGATACTTGCTAAAATGTGTACCAAAATTTCAAGTTTTCATATGTAATAAATCAGTGATATATCATGAGCATTTTTTTGTTACCAAACCCCTCATTACAGTTACTTAAACAATAGTTGAATAGAACGTTATTCTGGACTTCTTTATATAGTTTCAGTCATCACGGCCCTCCAAGGGAAACAGTAATTATAATGTGGCCCGTGAGTTTGACACCCCTGCATTAGAGTAACCTTTAAATGTAAAATGACGTAAAAAGTCCCCCTTTCTGTCTTCGCTGCTCAGTGAGCAGAGGTCAGTAACGTGAAGTCAAAGTTTTGTGAAATATTCTTTTACCGCTTTCTAAAATGAAGATGAATTTCCAAAGGTGAAAATTCATCTTTTACAGCCCTAATATATAGCTACACACACAAACATTTATAAAGTGGTTGACAAAAGTATTCAAACAAAAAATATATATATATTTTTTCAAATAATGAACAATTGGGACACAATTCTGAAGTAAAAACGGAATGTACACCATAGATTTTTTTTTTAAAGAAATAAAGAACTGAGAAGTGCGGCGTGCAAAATTATTTGATCAATTTTGGTCTCATCTGACAAGTGCACCTTCTTCCAAAATGTTTTGTTGACTCCCAGGTGGTGTCGTGCCAAACTTCTCCCAGGACTTTGTATGGATGTCTTTGAGAAATCGGTAAGTTTGCAGCCGTCTGATAGTCGCCATTTCAATATCATTGATCAAACAGTGCTCCGCGTGATGTTGGAAGCTTTTTTCATATGCCAATCCTGCTTTAACCCTTTCATGCACCAATAATGATAACCTGTCACCTGATAACATGACAGGCTGTCCTCCGTAGTGTTCCGTTTCAGTTTTTATTTCTGGAAAAAAAAATTAATGAATTTTCACTGAACTATTGTGTCTCACTTAGTGTTGATTGTTCACAAAATAAAATAAAAAAAATCATATTTTATATCTTTATATGAAGCCTGAATTGTGGCAAAGGGTGAAAAAGTTCAACCGAATACTCGGTGTATGAATAATTCCTGGCTATTATTTTTTTAAAAGTGTGTACGAATAATGAAATCAGGTAAAAGACTTGGTTAACTTTCAGGAACTTTTTTGATAGATGTTAAGCATTTAAGTAATTTGAATTATGGGTGGATTCTTCATTCATGGACTGTGAGAGAAATCCATCCTACTAAGGACATTTGTATATTGTAACTATTGCAAAGTGTTATGTAAATATTTAACAATATTTACTTTTTGGAATACCTTATGTGTCCCTGATTCTAATATAGTTTTATTTTTAATTAAATGAGAATTGTTAAACCTAACATGTGTTCAGTGTTCAGGACCATCACAATTTTGTACTTCATTGATCCAAAAATGTAAATAGTAGGAAACTTGCTCAAAAAAAAATATACGAATTCTGTTCATCATTTTCAGATCCTTACATTAGCATAAAATGATGCAAAAATATAGAGTTGGTATGTTATTTTTCTTCAACAGTGACGAACAAGATGGAAAAGATCTCAAACTGGGTGGATTGGAATGACCAACAATGACGGTGAGTTTCAACAATGTTTTTATTAAACATATTAACATTAAGCAATAAATAATTATTTTATGAGAGGATCACCACTATTGTGGGATCTATTATATCTATTTCAGACTGTTAAAACACAACGGGAACTTTAAAACGCCTGTGTTGCTACGTAGGACGACCAAACGCCCTCTTTTGGTCAGACACTTTTTTACACCCGATCCGGGAGACCGGGAGGGTTTTACAACTTCATGAAAATGTCTGGCTTTAATTGGTTTTCAGTTGGACCATGTTTTTAAGTTGACTGACGTTTTGCCCGACAAATAAAAGGTGAGGTGCTTTTTTTTTTTCTTTTTTTTAAATTATTGTTTTTATGCGAGGCGGAGTGCTTAATTACTGCGTATGTGAACACTGGTGGATGGGCGGGGTAAACCGGAAGAGAAGTCGAGTCGCAGCTGTTCGAAAAAGTCCGAGATGCGCTCGTTTACAAGCGTGAGTGAGAAAGTTTGTTGCTGAAATAAGGTCGAGTAAGCAACCAATACTAAATCCCGTTCATGCGTCTGCGTTTCACCGTTGCCGGTCACATGACCGAGAGTTGCGTTACGTTTCCCGGTTGAACAAACCAAATCAACTGCGGTCGGTTCGCACCTGACGACTGCGGAGTTGAAGACAATGACGCCGGTAAAGGACAGGTGCACTCGCCTCTCATAAATGATTGAAAAAAAAGGCACATACTAATTGGTACTTTGAAGAACAATTTTAAGGTGGATATTTTCATGAATTGATAAAAATCCGCTGGGCAGGGTGTTTTTCAAAAATGGACAAAAAAATGGGGCCGTGATTCGTAAGGGCTAAACCCTGAACTGGCTTGATTGGACCAGGAAAGCAATACCCTCGTGAAGATAAAGCACTTTAAATCATGGATGCGTGGCCTGTAGAGAATAAATTGATATATAGTAATTTCATCTAAATTTTGAATGTAGGTCAGTGCCTCTGATAGTGTTTAGGCCAGCAGCGAAGGCCTTGTCTGGTCCCCACTGATGTTTTTTTCTCCAGATACATGTTTTGCAGTGTTCGGCCAAAAGTGGGGTCGTATATGTTCAGCCACGTCCTCATTTTTTTCTGTTCTAAACATGAGTAATATTTAAAAGTAACCACTAGAGGGCAGCACGTGAGAGAATCATCCTCGGTCATACCGGCAGCATGCGCGACGTTGTGGTTATTCATTTATTTATTTTTGCTTTGGTTGGGAGACTCGTTTCTTTTTACAAGTGTTGAAACATTGAGAGCTTGATGTTTTAAAAAAAAATCTTATGAAAATAATGCATTTCGCATTGTATGTGCTTGAATTTAGATTGCTTATCTGTCGGCAGTAACGTCATACAGGCCTAATAGATGTATTTTGTGTGTTGAGAACTACCGGTACGTGAGCTTTGTGGTGCTTGTGTAAGGAGTTTTGTGTTGTGTATTTGCAGTACCAGTGTGTTTGTATGAATGGCTAAATTGCAAAATTTACAATCGACCTAAATTCACAACACTGTGAAATCACTGTTATTGTGTATAATAATAATAATAAAAATAATAATAATAATCAGTCCTTGCCCACTTAGAAATTAAGCTGACTGGTGAAGCTTCGTCCCTCTGAGATGGGGAGGATTGTAACTTTTCTTTAAAAATTTCTATTTGTGATCAAGTTTAATATCGATGTGTGCCCGCGATTGGCTGACAACCAGTTCAGGGTGTAACCCCACCTCTACTGCCCAAAGACGGCTGGGATAGGCTCCGGCACGCCCCACGACCCTTGTGAGGATAAATGGATTAGAAGATGGATGGCTAGATATTATTGTAGCTTTACAAATATATGATTCCATCTGTATTATTCATTAAAGTGCTTCCGTCCATTTATTAGTAGGGATGTTTTTGTTTTTTAACAGAGTTTAATTGTTAGATCTGTCCTCAAGTAGTGTTACAACTCACCTTAGTACTGGGATAGGTAGTAACAATTTACCTCTTTGTAGTTTAGATTAATTTACATCATCTGTGATAGTGTAATAGGAGATCAAGTGTATGTTCTTTCTAGTGGACAAATATGGCTACGGCATGTCAACATTTGAGATGTCTAGCGCAAAGAACCACTGAGTTACACTTGCTCAAAAAAAAAAAAATGTTGCTATGACCCATGGTCTCTCCAACGTACAAAAACATCATATGAATAATTAAATCACAGTAATGTACATGCAACAGACAGAACACAAGAGTCGGCACGCTGGAATTGTTGACAAATCCTCAGCTGGAGCCTCGGTGGATGCAGTGGAGTCGGGGAGGGGGAGAAGTACAAAGTCCTCCACCGAGGCAAAGATCTCCGCAGGATAAGGCATCCGGTAGCTGAGCCCAATCATATTGGATTTCTGTCTCTATTTTACAGCGGCGGTGTGGTTAAAAAATGCTTTTAGGTTTTAAGGTTGTATAAAGCCATTGTGTCCATACATGCAGTACATTAACGTGCCGGTTAAGCAGGTATACGCAATTGTCCAAAGTGGCGGTAACGCAGCCAAGTCTGGAAGCTTCTGGAGGGCTTTGAAATAGGTCATGTTCACATCAGGGATGTCAGCATAAATTTTTCTGACTCCGCTGCTGAAGTGGTTCAAGCCAGTGGCCCGTGGGTGTAGGAGAAGAGCGTTGCGTGCATTGGGGGGGAGGGGAAGATCCTGATGGAGGACCAAAATTGCCTGTATGAAAAAAAAAAACTAAATAAACAGGAATATGAAAACTAGTAAATACTAGACATTGTATGTATGTATATATATATATATATATATATATATATATATATATATATATATATACACACACACACACACACACACACACATGAAGACTGGCTAACAATTCAGTAGTGAATTGCTGAGATTTAATGTAACACTCTTTTGCCTCAGTCGTAGGCAGTCAGATTTTTGGGGCTTTCAAAATGTGGTCTCGGGACCAGTCTTGAGTGCTATACTATCGTGACACTGGTGTAGAGTGTTCTGTTCTCGGGAGTATGTGTGTGCGTGTGTGTGTGTGCGTGTTTCTATAAAAGGACAGCCTAAAACATTGCCAACCAACCTAAATTCAAAACAGACCAGTGAGGTATTACTGTGGATGACAAGACCTTTTATTTTTTTGCGTAAGGACGAAACACAGAAGAGATCGTGTGCCACATCAAAATGTTTCTGGACTCGATAAGATATTTCAAGTCATCCCACTGTAAAAGTCAAGACGTTGAAGACACAGATTTTTTCATGTCATATGGCACAGGAAACTAAAACAAACAAAAAAAAAGCATCTCAAATTTGTTATTTACAGTGGACTGAGGGTAAGTGATTTGATTTCTCTTCCATAGACACGATCAGGACAATTTGTGATAACTTAGTCACGCAGTTCACAAATTGCAGCTGCCACCACTTAAAAAAACATCGAAAAAAAAATCTACAGTTTAAACCGTTTCACGCACCCTGTAACCTGACAGTCTGAGAAGCTGTGCACTGTCGTAACCGCTGTCCCTCAAAGGGTTAAAGGAAAACTCCAATTGCAGTTTGTCAGTCACGAAAGTCAAGATACAATGCAAACGTAGAGTGAGGCAGCCGGACTTGTTCTTGTTTGTTGAAGACATTTTACCTTTCATCCAAAAGGCTTCATCAGTTCCAATTTTTCCGGTGTGAAGTCTTTTTGTTGACGCTTTGGTGGCTGATATCAACAATATGGCGTTGCTGTTGTGGTTGTTGCCTCGTGGCAAACCAGTTAGGGCAACTCTACCCGAGGAATGGCGAAAAAATTTTTGGGGGGGGTGGTAATGCTCGGACGATAAATGATGACTCAAATGTCCTCCTCTGTTTTGAGACCACTTTTCTGTATTGGCGTAGTTTGCTTCTTTTACGCCTATTTTTTCAAACCAGTGGTCCTATCTTTCCAGATCTCTTTACAACTGGAAGAAACAAGACTCTGAATTAATGTTTCTTTAAAGTCCATATTTTTTCAGAAAATATTTTGAATTAAAATTATTTTTGTATGATTTTTCCATGTATTTTATTATTATTATTTTTTGTCGAGGACTCACTTCATAAAGCCGAGGGCAATCAGAGTGTCCAGGGCTCCCGAACTACATCCCTACACAGTGGTTTCGTTCTTCCAAGGTCCCGTCCGTATGTTCCCTGTCGTGTCCGACGCAAACAGACTATCTTCTTGCAGGCTTCGGTTTCTGCCAATCGTCACCCGCCGATTGATCGTAACATGTTGCCGAGGCAAAGTATTTCTCGGAAAAAATTTGGGCTCTTCCTCTTCACATTGTTTCTCCTTATCCTTCTCTGCTATCTTCAACATGTAGCCGGGTGACTCGAAATCTTGCGAATACAGCAAGTCGCAGGAATCCGGCATTTCGGAGCAACTCGTGGTCGCAAACTGGTCCGCTGAGCTGTACAAGTGCCACTGGCAAGCGCTCATCCTATGGGAAGGTAGAAGGAGGCTGTGGCTTGACGTGAGCGAGTCTTGTATGTTGTGGCAAGAGGTCTGGTGTTGTAAACTATGACAGGATGTCTGCTGCTGATCCAAGTGAGGGCTCGGGCAGGAAATTTGCAGGTCCGGGTGTTGGCTGTTGGACACCGGTGATCCCTCAAGGTAGTGTGCGGTGTGAGGGATTTCGAGCTGGGAGCTACCCACGCTCCCATCCATGCTGTTTGATGCCACGTGAGAGCGGTAGTCGCGGAGACACGGGCGCGGGTGATTGAAAGAGCGGGACTTGGTTCTGTCGATAAGGCAACTCTGCAGCGGCACGGAAGGACGAGGGAGCTCGTCGGAAAAGGCCAGGGGACGCGAAGGTGAGGGCGCTGACTCACTAAAAGGGGAGACCGGCGTCGCTACGGCGGATGTCATCGCCGCCACGCAGCAGGAAGCGGCGTGACGGGGGGTGAGATTTTGCAACGAGGATGCATCTTGATGGTACAAGCTTTGCACAAGTTGCGGCGAGAGAAGCGGTTTTTTGGCCAAGCATAAGGAGTCCGGGTGGCACTGCGGTTGATGGAGCTCCTGCCTCTGGCTTTGTCTCTTGCCGTGTCCCTCGGCAAGCTTGGATTTGGCCGGGCAACAAGCCCACCAGCGGTGCCAAACATCGTCACGTTTGGCACAGTGCTGGATGAGAAGAAAGAGTCCGAGAGTGACGCAGAATGCGCCGTATAGACAGCTGAAGATCATGTCCAAAAAACGTCCCAGAGACACCGCCATGGCTCCCAATGCCCACGTTGAGAGAAATAATAACAGGGTGAAAACGGTGGTCCAGAGCTGCGATTTAAACGAGTGCTCATTGGAAAGCTCGGATACACCTGGAATAAATCCGGCACACTCGCCAGCAGATCCAGACGCCGCCCCGATGTCGGGGTGGCACTGCTGGTCCGCGGACGACAACTGCTGCTGCTCCTCCGTCAAAACTCGGAGCTCATACTTCCTCTCGGGATGGCGTCTCAGTTGGATGTAAGTGCACAAAAAGTACACCAACATGATTAAGACCAAAAGACTCACGGGGGCATAGAATCCTCCCAGGCTCGGTTCCCATGCCATCCAGCAACTGTAAAGACAGCCAGATAGAAAAATAAGAATTCAAAACCAATTCTGAGGGCTTCGTCGAATGAATTAAAATATGACTTTCTTGAAATGAATACTTACTACAGTGCATCATCTCTGCTACCATAGTTTTCCATTCCAAAGGCTGCCGTGATTCCGACAATTAGGAGAGGTATGCCATTGCTTATAAGGTAGAATCTACAGGGAGGTGGGAAAAAAGTTTAGAAATTCGAAATAAAGGCAAAACATTTTATGCCCTTTTATTTATGTATTCAAATTGTAAAGCCGTCAATAATAGTGCCATACTCGGTCGGATCCCTTAAATGACCTGCTAGGCCGGAGGAGTTAAAATTATTCATTTGCAGAATGATTCTGATCCTTGATTCTATTGGACAATTTTGAAGAAAGGCAATGAATATATTTTTTGTAATGACAACTCCGGTGTTGGTGCAATGTAACGACCATATTGGCCCGAATATAAGACGGTGTTTTTTGCATTGAAATAAGACTGAATAGGTGGGGGTCGTCTTATATTCGGGGTCTAGACATTATACCCATTATGAATATTTTTTTTAAGGACAACTCCGGTGTTGGTGCAATGTAACTACCATATTGGCCCGAATATAAGACGGTGTTTTTTGCATTGAAATAAGACTGAATAGGTGGGGGTCGTCTTATATTCGGGGTCTAGACATTATACCCATTCACGACGCTAGATGGCGCCAGATATAGTGGGTCGAAGATCGGCCAGGTTAACCGTTAAGCTGAGGTGAAGTTATGAGGTAATTTATATTTCAAAAACCAGAAGTCATTCATTTACGAATGTGATTGCACTTTAGATTTGAATGAGACAAAATAACATGCTTTTTCTCTCAAATATATTGTTAGAATCATTTGTTCAGATGTACTCTAATTATTTTCTGTATAAAAAATAATTTGGTGTTCAAAAAGCCTTTTTATAAACTTGAGTCTTGAAAAAGAGGGGGTCGTCTTATAATCAAGGCCATCTTATATTCGGGCCAATGTAGTATTATCCAATCGTATCACAATCGTGTCTTGTTTTGAAGTGACAATCCACACAAAATGGACGCCATTGTCCAATAGCTGTAGAGGGGGGTGTGGTTAATTTGTACCTGAGAATCGTCGTTTTGCTTTCAGCCAGGACGGGACCGTTTGAGCCTGGGGCCTTAAGAGGGTCTTTGGACACATCGTTACAGATGTTTCTGGCAGTAAACGTCAGCCAAAGCATGGTAGACAAAGAAGCATACTGGAGCATAATTCCAACCTTAAGAGAGATGAAGATGTGAATGCGACAATAACGCCATTCCCCAGAAATTCTGATCAGTTAATCCTTCGATTATATAGATAGATAGATATTTTTTAAAAAGAGTAATCGACATAAATGGCATTTGAGTATAAGAAAAGATCATCTTGAATGAATCCTGTGACCTCACTGCTTGCAAGAGCGGCATCTGTGTTGTAGTCATTGCTGCACTGCTAACATTGTGACATTCTACTACCATTGAGCTTTTGTAATTACTTTTACTAGCCGATTCCTTTTTCGTTTAGGAAGACCTGCAACTACAGAACACCGTTTATGGAGCAAAATTTAAAAAGTAACCATTGTCAGATGGTTGGTTTTAGTGTGTTATTTTACGAGTCGTGATGCACATTGTCGGTTTTGATGTGGCTACGATAAAACCCAGTGGCGGGTGATGATTTTTATCAATATGCATCCATCCATCCATTCTCTGATCCGCTTATCCTCATGGGGGTCGCGGGTATGCTGGAGCCTATCCCTCCCGGCTGTCTTTGGGCCGTAGGCAACCCTGAACCGGTTGTCAGCCAATTGCAGGGACGCACATATCGACGAACAACCATTTGCGCTCACCCTCACGCCTAAGGACAATTTAGAGTGTTCCGTTAGCCTGCCATTCATGTTATTGGAATGTAGAGAGGAAACCGGAGTACCCGGAGAAAACCCACGCAGCCACGGGGAGAACATGTACTCCACACAGGAAGGCCGGAGCTGGAATCGAATCCGGTAACTCTGCCCTGTGACGTCGACGTATGTTGCACCAATGATGATGGGCTGAGTCTACTAAAGTGAAAGGTCGATCAGAAGTAATTACTTTTGCTTATTCCATGCCCCCTCCAATGGAACAACTCGCTCAAATATACTTTTGCATTTCTAATGCGATAAGAGCAGGCAGATCAGATCACTTGATGGAGATTGTGATAATAGGCTTCAGACCAAGGGCTCATCCCTTGAAGTGTCGCTCTAAAATCTTACAGCGCCTGAAGCAGTCATCCTCATCAAGAGCAATGTCTTTTGACAGTATTGCAAATTCAAATTGACGACAACCAAACGAAAGAAGAGCTTTTTTAAAAATGAGTTCGAAATGAACTGTCAACCCATTTGAAGAAATAAAAAATGGAAAAAAAGGATTTGACTGCGTTGACATGGTGACGCTACAGGCAAATAAAAACGTGCTCTGCTGTTCTGTCTCTGAAACTGTGCGAAACAGGCTATTGATGCCATGGACGGGTTTTAATTAACAAGTCTGCTAAAGATCTATGGTACATCGGATATAAAAAGGCTCCGCGCACTAAAAATGTTTTCCGCTATTCATGTGACCTCCAAAGTATAACCTCAGCTCTAACTGGGACCTTACACAAAGTGAAGGAAATTTGTTGGTTTTGGTTGGTTGAAGTTTGGTTCTTCTTGGTTTGAGCGGTTTATGCCTGGAAACTGCAGAATGACGGAGAAACATCTCTGCTCAAGGGCTATATGAATAAATTTAACTTGACTTGAGCATTAAAATACCCCAGCAGAACGATGGAGTCCACAGGAAGAGCACTTTCCAGCACCAACCTGCAAGGACTCCAAACAGATTGATATTCTCGGACACTGGGGTGAACCTCAGTGTTTGCCACTTACTGGAGGCAAGTCCAGAGTGGACTACAGTCCAACCTCCCTCGAGAGGACTGGTACCAGAGTCCAAGCTCTATGTGGAGGCAAGCCAGACTTTATCTAGTCAGAGCATCTAGACCTCGGACTCGGGCTCCTATCCCACGGCGCAAGGTTGTGTTTCACGACCCAAGAGGGAACTTCTGGAGCCGCCGAGTCCACAGTGCATCTGACACCTTTAGCTCCTCCTACAGGTGGTGAGCCAATGGGAACGGGGGACCCATGTTGCCCTTTCCGATGATGTCCGACCGGGCCCATGGATGCAGGCAAGGCCACCAAGCACTCGCAAATCGAGGACCACCTCCAGGGCTGGATTCAGAGGGCGTTCCCATTGACCCGTGTTTGGGTCAGGAAAAATTAGATGAAAATTAGGGCTCATCATTCAGTAAATGGCCCAGTGAGCCGTGCTTGTTCCGGATCGCTCACCTAAGAGCTATTTGCCATGGGTTATTGTGCCAGGGGCATATTGCCAAAGACAACAGCTCCTAGAATCATTGGGACACACAAATCCCCACCCACCACGATAAGGTGACCGCTTTGGGAGGAGACCTACATCACCTTTAAAACATTTTCATTAAGCTTCTTGTTATGGACATTTTCATATACAGGTACATTTTTTTTTTTTTTTAGCCAATGTTGCAATCTGAGCTGCTGTTGCAAATCGGTCATCCGTGTTTACGATACAATGAGAAAGTAGGGAAAACCAACTTACAATCTGACACAAAAAAGGAACGTTGATCTGATTAATGCCCCCGGCAAACACGCCGAACGTCAGTCCTGTGTGAAACAAAAAGTTGAGGAGTGTGTGCCATCCATTTCTGCTGATGCGGATCACGCTGGAGGAAAAAAAAAAATGTCGCGACAAAGGTAGTGGAAATATAATCTTCATGATGATTTTTTTGAAATCATTTTAAAGAATGACTTGATGATCACCTGTAATGGATTACATAGGTCATGATGGAGACCAGCAGACACAGCAGCATGACAGCTGTGCAGGCATACACCACTGGATGCAGGTAATCCCCAGGATATGGTGGGAAGGACAACACTCTCTTCAGATCCTGTAGTTGGATGTATTTAATATTTAAGTATGACATATCATTTACAAACACGTCAGACACACTTCTCACACTCAATGCAATCATCTAGCCATCCATTTCCTGCTTGAACCTGTTCCAGCTGACTTCAAACAAAATGTAGACTGACAACCTTGGACAGGTTGTCAGTCTGTCTCAAACAGAGACGGACGAAGTTTCCCCACTCATATTCACACTATAGCGGAGCGGGAATTGAATGCATGTCTGTCTGTTTTGTTTTGTTTTCGGCCCCGGCTGGACTAAAGGGTGTTTCTCTCCAGCAGGCGCGCCTGTTCTGTGTTTACCAATCAAGCCTGCCATGCATTTAAGGACTTCCAAGGTGCCTCGTCTCTCATCAGATTATTGACCTTGCTCGCTGTTATGCTTCAAGAATTTTTTACCTTTTTTTTTGTTGGAGGTTTTTTTTTTTGTTTGTTTTTTTCAGAATCAAGAATCGTGAGGAATTGCAACCCAATCGAAGAACCAGAATCGTTCAAATTCAATCAATGCCCAACCCTACCAGTAAGTGTGCTCGCTGATGTACAGTATAGTTACTGTTGGTGATGAAAATATGTATACTGTACTGCATATTTAGTCTAAGAGCGATCAACTAAGGTGGCGCAACAGGTGTCAAAGGCGGGTGGGGGGGACCGCTTATAGTTTTGGTGATGAAGGAAGTCTGATGGTTTTCACCATGGAAAATTTGGGAAACCACTGCAAGCAAGAATAGCATGAAGCTTAGAGTGATGGAATTGGAAGTGTAATTGGAAGGGTCAAAGTTAGCATTGCTATTTCACCACAGCATTTGTTCTGATCGCTTTCAAGAAATGTGTGTCACCCTTGCAACCATGCACAAATACTGATAAGCTGTCCACTGTAGTAACCGCTGTCCCTGAAAGGGTTAAAGTCCTTGTCTGAAGGGGGAACAAGTGTCCTGCCTCTGTTTTCAGTTGCGTGTTATTGCAGTGTCTGGATGAGCCAAGGCGAGCGAGCACCTGTCGCATATTTGCACTCAGTGGCAAAGTGCTGTTGTCAGATTATTTGCTTCCTTGCCTCCATGTATTCGGAATTGTTTGACTCATTCTGTGTCTGCCGCGCTTTGCTGCTCGGTTTTGACCAATGTGTTTACTGTTTTGGTCTTCTGTTTTTTCTTGCTACATCTGAGCTTTTTTTTCAGATGTTCTGTATTTTTGGATAATATTTTTTTCTGGTTATTTGGGGTGGCACTGACCATCTTCCTCATTTTTTTTTTTTTTTTTTTTTTGGTCATCGACCACCTTTCTGTCATAAACAGTGTTTTTGTAACTCTGCTATTTCAAGTCTTGCTTTGCGATCCTTTTTCACAGCTTTGCCGAATTCCTGACATCCAAATCGCATTTGAATGAAGTTTATCGCTTTGCTAATTTTGCTACATAAGTCAAATTTTTTGTGTTTTGCATGGCAGTTGGATCAATCTACCCATCTTGCATAACACTGCGTTCAAAACTCAGGAAAGGACATCCACAAACCCGCTCTGGGAGGGAAGCACCAATTTTGGCACAGTGCACTGAAATGGACAAAACGTAAGGAAATGCAGACACGAAGGACATTTATCAGTGGTGATTTCACCGAGTGTTAGCCTTAAGATCTTTCAGAAGCTCCAAAATTGCATTGTGAAGTAGGTGATACGTTTATAATGTATATACACTTTTTTTGGCATGTGAGCTACTTTATTTATTTATTCATTCATTTAAAATATACTTTGAATTCTTTATAAGTACAATATATATTGGTGTACTTTGTATAATTGCATGAACCCATATCAGTGAGGCCTGTAACGGGTCGACTGCCTGCCCTGTATGTGAGTCAAGTGACACATTTCAAAACGGAGGAAGGCTGGAGTGTACTCTTACTGTAACTCATTCACTGTGAATGACAGGAAGCTATATTTCAATAGTTTAAAACGTAGAGGGGTGGCAGTAATTGAGTTAATACCATAAGAGCGACCAACACTCCCCGAGCTAGCTACATACCCTTAGTTAGCTACACTCCCTTAGCTAGCTACACTCCCTTAGCTAGCTACTAGTAGCTCACAAGCTACTTAACATTTAGACTCCCATTTAGACATTGGGCACCCCTGGTTTATAGTTTTGTTTCTGGCTTTTCAAAAATGTTACACGGGTAAAAAAAAAAAAAAAAAAAAGACTGAGCTCCTCTAGTCTCCTCCTTGCCACACTAATCGCAGCCACTTTTATGCACAGCAATGCCAGTTTACACCTAGCATTCAGAAGTGGACTCTTTCTTTAAAAGGTTTTAAGAGTCACTAAGGATGCAAAATCAGCCATGGCAGTTTGTCTCAGGTCTTTAAAATGTCCCATTTTGGGTGCTACATTAATTTCTTTGGATCTATTGCTTCAAAGTAGCAAAACAGAAACACTTGGTAGACACCTCTGTGCACAGTTAGTAGATGATCTTTGCGCCATTTTTTGGATGTGCAAACTTTTATAAATCTGACCCATTGTCTTTTGTCTCTCAATAGAACCGACTATATGTATGCATAATTCAAGATAAGTGAAGGGAGGGATCGCAAGCTAAGTATCTGTATTTATGCTGCGGTCTACTCGGGTCCTCGTGTATTTTAGAGACATGTCATGTTTTCCACCTCCTCCTTTCTGTTCTCTCTGGGCCATCATGTGCCCTCATAATGCTTCACTGAGCAAGCCATCTATTAGACAAAGCATGACTGATTTAAATCATTTGCAAAGCTCATAAAAAAACGAAAACACTCAACGGTACACTACGCTGCACATTGTGCCATGATATCACTATTTTGAAAACACGCTTCTTTTGTTACTGCATGTGAAGCTGAACACAAGTTTGCAAATGCATATTAATTAGAAGACAGTATTGTGTGAATGCAAAATGACACACTGTGTAAATTCTGCTACCCCCTTCCCAAAAAAGCAAGATTGCTGTGGAACAAGCATGATGCAGTTTTTTTTCAGCGTGATGATCAAAGGTGAGCAAACACCTATTCGATAATCACTGTTGATGTCAAAACCAAACACTCCTGAGAGTCAAAATGACCCATTTAACAGAGCCTGCCTTTTTTTGTTTCTTCTTTTTATTACAGGCTATATACAGTATATTATTACATTGCAGTACAGTATATATAATGACCTAGCAGTGGCTAGAATATGGAGTGCGTCACATCAGCGGGTGAATATTTTTACCGTACAATCGCAATTGATCGTGATTTTAACTATCACACACTAGCTTCACGGTAGACCTTAATTTGATCTGGGGAAGTTTCATTAATTGGCAGCAGTGATGTGAGGACTCATACTAAGGTAACAAATAAACTCAGTGTGCACTCAACCCTCCCGTCATGTTGTTTATAACCATCGCTGATTTAGGTGACTCGCTCTACAATGACTCCAAAATACAACTAAATGCTAATTACATCGTTTTTTTTGTGTACATTTTAAATTATAGACCACGTTTGTAAATCAATGTACCACACTGCAAACAATTAAGGCAAATAAACTAACCTTTAATATAAGATGTAAGCATAAGGCTTTCGTAGCTTTGACAATTTTTTTCAAGGCACCAATTGTGCTTTAAACAAGTAGCTATACGATCACATACAAGTATATGAACATTTTTTTAAAATCATTTGGGCTTAACCCACACTAGTGGGCTTTTATTGACTTTTTTAATGCTCTATGGAATTAATTCAAATTCAACATACATGCTCATGTTGTACACTGTAAAAAAAAAAGGGGGAGCGACTTGACTGATATTATTAACGGTCTAATTAAAAAACACTTACCATTTGACGGTCGGGAGTCGCACTTGTGAAACTCTGCTCTCTGCGCCCCTTCCTACTTTGGGCTCCACACAAAAGACCCCGACACGTTTAAAAAGATTGTATATATTTCAAGATGTATACATATATATATGTTTTTGCATCGAGGTAGTAGGATAGGGTGTTCGAATAACGGCGGTCATGCTCCGACTCGGTGAAGCGAAGATCCACGGATTAGTGGAAGCCTCCATCCGCACGGCCTCAACTGGCCACAGTCAGTGCAAAAACTGCGACGACTCTCGACTGACGTCAATGGGCCGAACCTGAACGTAGGTGATGGGGAAGCTGCGTTTATTTATGCTCCCTGATGGTCCATAATTTGAACGGTGCGGTCTTAACCATTTAAATTGACGAATACAACCACTTAGTGACGGTGTAAAATAACAGGGTGTTGCACGCAATGCATTATTTCGAGCCTGAATTCAGGTCAGTGAAGATAGCCTGATGTACCGTGCTGTGACGTCGAAGCAAGAATGATGATGCTCGACCTCAGCTGACAGCCACATATCTAAATATCTTTGGCACTTAATTTATTTCAAATGTTTACTGAATATTGATTTGTTTATATTTTCCCCACAACTATTTTTTAACATTTTATCTATATTACAATATACTGTACTGTATTACTTATGTATGTATATACAAATATGTGAATTCGTGAATAGGTAAATAAGAAATGCTCTCTCTCTCTCTCTCTCTCTCTCTCTCTCTCTCTCTCTCTCTCTCTCTCTCTCTCTCACTGACACACACACACACACATACATACTTTGATTATTAATTATAAGTGACCATACAGATGGCCCATTGATTGTCATGATGTAAATAATTTAAAATAGCAGCGTGATTTTACCCATCATTCTTCGTACATCAGCTTTTATATCTTATTACAAACCCCAAATTGTCAAGATATTTGTAGTCCTGGACGGTTAAAGTTTAATACGTTGTTTTTTCAAATGTTTAATGACTTTTTAAATGCGTAAGTTTTAAATGTACTACTGTATGTGAATGCACCTAATGTTTTGTGCAATAAGCGAGTCTCGTCTGCATACTCCATTCGTGATCCTCTGAATTTTAGAGATGAACCGCAAAGGTAACATATATTACTAACAATAAGATAAATATTAAAATACAAGCATCTACCTGTGATATGGCAGGAGTGTAATGAATTAATGAACTATCTTGTAAAGGTGTAAAAGGTCCCTCTAATACTGTCCAAAATGTCAGGAAAAGCCTACTAAATTAGTTAAACTTTATTTGGGGTTAATCAGAGGCTGTTTAAGTGATGGCAGTTTTGTGCCGACTCCCATTTAATTTCGGTTTGAATGTTTAGGGTTAATTTTGAACACAGCAACATCCCAGTCATTTCTCTATTTAGTTTTAACTCCACCCTCAAGGATTTTACTTAGTTTCAGTTGATTTTTTTTATATCACAGTTTTCAATGATTTATCTGCACCTCATTTGTTTTTATTTCACAGAACCTGGCATTTAAACAGGTTTGCGTTGACTTCTTATGTAAACCATTGGACAAAATAGTGCAATATATATATTGTACACTAGATGGCGGCATTCATCTTCCTGTCCTTTTTTTTCTGCTCGACAATCGCTGCTCCGATTTAACATAAATTACGTGAAACGGGTTTCAAGTGTTATCAGACCTATTCAACTCCAAATGCATATACAGTACAACATATTTATTGATATGAGGGGAAAAACTGTCGATTTGTGCCAATAGGTAAAAGTTACATTCTTGGTCGTGTAGGAACTTAACTACAGTACAGCAGGGAAAAAAAAAAAAGATTTTTTTGAGGGGGTAGCGTACATGTATGGGCATTTATAGTGGAGATGGGCCTTTGTGGCAAATGTGTCTGGCCATTTCTGTTGTTGTTGGGTGGGAGTTTCCAGCTATACAGCTGAGGGGAAACACCACAGGATGTCCTTTTCCACATTCCTTCAGGACAGAATAATACAGTGTACGTGGTGGACTTTATCGAGTTGTTGTTGCTATTTTTTTTACAGTTCAATATCATGATCAGACTACTGCATTCAGTCAGATTTATTTTGTATCTTACCACAAACCCACTTAATATACACGGTGCAATAAAAGTCCATCCGTTGTTAGATAGTACTTAAGAGTCCAGTTTCCTGTAAATGAGATGTGCCAGTTTACAAAAAAAAAAGTAAAAACAATTTTAAATTGTAGGTTGGCAAATAGATAAAAATAACAAGGTCATCAAGAGATGATTTTGCATTTCCATAACATTAACTGCCAGGTCAATATAATTTATTAATTACCAGGAATGTACTAGATAAATTATATTTATAATTAAATACATATTTTTTTAAAAAATGAAAAGAACAAGGGATTTTTTTTTGTTGCTTTTATATAAATATTAACACGGGTCAATGTCACACACAACATAATACTGTGCTTTGACTCAGAAAGGAACAATAAGAATGAGGCATGTAGTTTGCTTTATTGACATGAGGAGTTTATGAAGCTTTCCAAGTGCGAGTGTGACAGCTGGGAATCCCACTTTACTATCATGTCACATGGTACATGCACTCGATCCCCCTGATCCTTCCCCTCATCCTGTTCTCTCACTAATGCTGTCTACAGCACGGGAGAGAGGAAAAAAAAGCTTGAGGGATTTAGATGAGCAGAGGCAGCACAGACAAAGCGAGAGGCAAAGGAAAAGCAGTGTGAGGCCACACTTCAACCGGCCAGATTTCCAAAGAAGGGAAAGACGGGAGCATGGAAGGTATACACAAATAAAACGGATGTATTTTACGGAACAATTGAAGCGGTTCTCCACTTCTGTGAGATCAAATGATTGAGACCAAAATAGCACGTCGGATGGGAGAGAAGAGGAGCTACCGGGAAGAGGCGAAAAAAATGTTAGTTAAGGAAGAGAAGGAAGCAGTGATGTGAGTTGACAAGTATAGCTCATTTGTGTTTTGACCCTGCGGTGTGTGTGCGTGTGTGTGTGTGTGTGTGTGTGGTGTGTGTGTGTGTGTGTGTGTGTGTGTGTGTGTGTGTGTGTGTGTGTGTGCCCTCTGTGTGTGTGTTTGTGTGAAGACCTCCCCACCCTCTCACAGCTAAAACCTCCTCTTCCACTTTAACAAGCTTGCGACGACTGGAAGTCACCCCGAGTCTCGCTGAACACCATGGAACAGGTGAGCCATAACTTACACATATAGTACTTTACATTCGTACACACACTTCCACGCATACTGTTAAAAATTGCAGTGAAAATGATGAATGATGGTCTATGTTATGCTTTTAACCGCTTATCTGGCAAAACTTTTTAATTTCTGAAAATGTAGAAGTCAAACCTTTTCTTTTCAATATCTGTATCGCGCCCACGAGTCTAAACACGGCATTCTTCTTAATGTTGCGATCATGCGATCTAAATAAAACCATGTCGGGGGCGGCCATTTTGTAACTCTTGCTGTCGACTAAATATGACATCATCACGACCAATCACGGCTCATCTGTTTTCTGGGTTTGAGCCATTCCATTGTCCATTCTCTTGCCGTCAATCTTGTACATACAGTCCACTGAGGTGTAACTTACAATTTCGAATATTAATACAATGTCAAATTTCTTCGTACATCAGCCGCAACTAAATATTTGTCGTCGGTGAACATGCCGGCGCCATCACAACGACAAGTCTTGCCCTCACTGAGTACACACAAGACAGTGAAGTTGTTTTGTCATGTTATCAATGTAACAGTGGAGTCCGGAAGCGTGTTGTGGCGTAAACCTGCCACTTCGGTTTTGATGCCATTTGTTTTAAATTGGAACGTAATGTCAACTGGTTGAGCCATTTTGGATGATAGCCGAGATCCATTTTGATCAACATGACATAAGCAATTTGATCGTGTTGGAAACAGAAGAGAATTGGACATAATCATTTGCATGGATGTGCCAAAGCTTTTGCCACTTGTTTAATAAAAAAAACAAAATTAAAAAAAGAGAAACTTTTTTTTATGTGAGTAAGTGACACAATGGGGGGAGGGCGCGGTTGTGCAGCCATCTGTGACAAACTCCACCAAAGAATGCATCACAAGGTTTAAGACAAATTTTTTTCTCTAATATGCCATTGAATACGATGCATACATTCCTTTTCATGTGTTTTATTTGTTGTCCTCACTTGTATTTGATGATTGGCTTGGCGATATCAAATGCTTGTGTTGCCGAGTACTGAAGTGGATGATGTCAAGTTACCTTTCGAGGGCTTGTTCAGAGCTTAAAAAAAGTTCCATATATTCTTGAAGGGGTTTTCTCTGTTTCATTGCGCATACCACATTTGGATTTTGTTGATCAATTTTGGGTTTTGAAATTTTTCATACACGTGAAACAAAGCAAAGCAAAGAAAAAAAAAAAATCAATATTTAGCAACATGTCAGGAACGCCGGTACACATTTCATCAAAGTTGAATGTGCTATCGTCTTAATTGTCTTTATTATTAATGTGGACATACCATACATAATTGGGGCTGTAAGATAATTATGGTTATATAAAGGCAGCTGCTCGCTGGTGTGACGTCCTGCGATTTACGTGATCCAATTTGTCGACGAATTGCAACTATTATCGGTGACTCGTCGATGAATTGTTTGTGGCAGTCCTACTTGAGAATTGTTCTCGCATAGCCTCCCTACAGAGACTGGGTTTTTGCTCAACTATACGCTACGCGTGAATTGTGAAGTTAATTTAAGCCTAGCATGCTGTTGAAGTTGGATGACGGCCTGCGGGCCCATCGATGACTTCTTGCAACTTTATTGCTTATTACATCCCAAAAAAAAAAAAGATAAATCGCGTAAACTCACTGTCATTGTTATGCGTTGTGTGTAGAATTTTAATAAGGCAACAGTCCCAAAACAAAAGGTGGAAAAAGTTCATCGCGTAAATCGATCATGTGATGGCATTTTCCTCAAGTTGTACGATGTATTTGTAAAGCATTCTTGAGAATCAGTGTCTTCTCTTTCGAATGCAGTCATTTGCACTTTCATGTCGTACAAAGTAGGTGTTGTCAAATGTCAAAATTCACGAGAAATATTGGCAACCTTCACACTTCGCTGAATTCAGTATCCAACGACCTGACATTTTCGTACCGTTGTCCAAAGGGGCTCACGATGCAATTCACTTCCAGGCTGAGCTCATCTGTGCTGAGGTGTGGAGCTTGTGAGTGAATGAGTATCTCCTTGTGCAAATGTGCATTTGTTTTCTCTGCTCCAGTTCACTCAACTTCATCTGTGCTTAAAATAGAACTATGAAAGCTTGTCGTGTGTGTGTGTGTGTGTGTGTGTGTGTGTGTGTGTGTGTGTGTGTGTGCTTACATTTCTGTGTCTGTTTGATCCTGACCTGATAAAAAAAAAAAAAAAAAAAAAAAATCCTGTAGCGTGCTCTCCCGGAGGGCTCTGGAAGGTCAACGGAATATCTAGTTTACTGTTTTGGGGGTCATAATTATATTTTTTAAAAATGGTCATACGCTAGCAAGACCAATAGTTGTGATATGTACAAAAAAAAAATAAAATCGCCTTGTGGTGTATGTTCTGTAGTCCTTCTGTATGCACATCTGTTGTGTCCCACAGCAGCACCAGTTTCAGTGCGTGTCCCAATTGGCTTTTTGTCACGTCATCATCATAAGAGTCCCTGGTTGGGTTGAAATCAGTGCTTATACATTTGCGTCCATCCATTCATTTTGTTTACCACTTATGCTCATTAGAGTGGCGGGTGTGCTGGAGCCCACATATCAAGCAAATCTTTCTAGAACTGATGGAACTTTATTTCGGGTTCATCAGAGGCTTTAAAAATGGTGCCAGGTGTTTGTTTTGCTCCCTTTGAACACGAGTTTGAATGTGATTGGTGGTTAATTCCGAACAGAGCGACAGTGACAGTGTAGGAGGACGTGTTTTGACTGTAAGAGGGACTGTGCACAATTTGTCAGCCACACATCAGTTGTTTGTTTTTATTTGCGCTCTTTAACATATCTAATTAGAGTGTGTGTTTGTGTAGAAAGTATGCTCTTATAGCTCACCCTCAAGTGGACAGTTTGCGCCGTAGCAGCATGCTTCACTGGCAAGGATTAGATGATTAGATTAAAACAGATCTCCTCGTGCTTCTCCAAAAGACAGATGGATGTGTTCCGGCCCTCCAACGTTGAACGTTTTGTTTTCATTTTGCAAACCAATGCGTAAAATGTTATAAAAGATAAATAAATAACAACAATTAAAAAGAGAAAAAAAATAAATGTACGTTGCATACGTCCAATCAAGTCTACCCTCTCGTCCAATCAGCTGTCAATATGATTCCCTGGCCCCGCCCACCTCCCAACCACTTCCTCGTCGGAAAATGTGACCGTTGTAATGTTTTTCGCTATTTGTTTGCAATTAATTTTCTTTTGTTTTCTGCTTGAAATTTTTGATTTTATGTTGTGTTTCTTCTTTTTCAATGTGTGCTTTTTTTTTCTCAATTCATTTTCTTTTATTTGTTTTTTTTTGTTTAATTTCCCAAGCCACGCAGAGCAGCAACCAAAATAAGCAGGTTGCCGACGCCTGTGCTAACCAGTCGACCACCCGTGCCACCAATAATAATAATAATAATAATAATAATAATAATAATAATAATCCCTCTGTCAGGAAAAGAAATACTGCCTCAGATGTATTATAAAGTCAAGAGCTGAGCAGCCCAAGGTGCCACAATTTAAAAATCATATGGCTAAAGACGTGTTTGTTTTCAGCGCCTGTGTTTCATTTGCTTTGTTCTCACATCAATGTAGACAAAAGGCTGTTTTTGAGATGTTAATCCTTAATCTGACCTGCTTTCTAGTGCTGCCGTGATCATAGCAGATTACAGAAGCGGGGGTGTGATAAACATAAAACATAGTTCCATAGTTAACTCCCGCTTGCTGTCATACATATCCAGGATAAACATGTAAACTATGTGTAATACTGTGTATGAAGTATATTTGTTTTTAATGTAAACCTGACACAAATTTACATGTGCATTGTACATCAAATAATATGTAAATAGCTTTTCATGTTTTTGCTTCAAATGCAGACCGAGGGCTGAGCAATCTTGCCTAAAATTCATATCGTGGTGTGAATTGAATCTTTTCACAGTCATGATCCCTATCGTGATATAAATTTACACTCCCTGAAAAACTTCGCCACCTTCATTTCTGTCGTTTTCCACTTTAGCTGTCTCTTGACGCTCCTCTGCATCTACAATAACACTCCTTAAGGTTGACTGATTAGACTAGACAGTTCTGTTTTTTTTTTTCACCTTTTTCTCTGCTCTGCTTTCCTGCCTTCAAAATGTTCCCTTCCCGTTCACTCATGATAGACCTTGACTTATATAGGTGTCCAAGTTATAACAAAAAGTGGAAAGTTAGAAAGGGTGGACAGGCCACCAGAAGTGCTGGAGCCTATCCAGGGTGTCTTCGGGCCGTAGGCGGGGTACACCCTGAACCGGTTGCCATCCAATCGCAGGGCACACATAGACAAACAACCATCTGCGCTCACACTCACATCTCGGGACAATTTAAAGTGTTCCATTAACCTCCCATGCATGTTTTTGGAATTTGGGAGGAAACCGGAGTACCCGGAGAAAACCCACACGGGCAAAGGGAGAACATGCAAACTCCACACAGGAAGGCCAGAGCCGGAATCGAACCCTGAACCTCTGCACTCGCGCTAACCAGTCAACTACCGGGCCGCAGTCAGATATATATATATATATATATATATATATA
>NW_017806029.1:899956-916056 GCF_001891065.2 Hippocampus comes
GTGTGTGTGTGTGCATGCATACATTTTATATATACAGTATATATACCTGTATGTATATATACATCCGAAATATTGACTCTCTTCCTATGTTGAAAACTCATCTCAAAACCCACCTACTTAAAATTGCATATACAGTTTAAACTCATCGCTTTTTATTATTTATAATTTTATCTGTGGTTTTATTGCTCTTTTTGATTGTAAAGTGTCCTTGGGTATTTCGAAAGGCGCTTATAAATAAAATGTATTATTATCATGATATGCTTCGGTCCCATTTCATGTAAATTGGTTGCCGAACAGATCCAATTTTGTGGGATTTCCAGTTTGCTGGATCTCAGATGACCCACCATGATGGCTAATATTTCCCGTCATTTCCAACAATCATTTGATGAATTTCATCACTTGCAAATCCCTCCGAACAGTGAAATATGTGCTCTTTACTACATCATATGCACTTTTAGAATTTATGGAGTGGTTTTTTTTTTCATTTTTAATGATGAACCTTTTCAGGGACAGTGGTTACTACAGTGGACAGCTTATAATGTTATCAGGTTACAGGGCGCATGAAAGGGTTACTTTCCTTTTCTTTTTTTTTTCCTATGCATGCCTATTATAAAAACATTCCCGAGGCCAAACACAGGTGGGGCAAAAGTGTGTCACATAACACACACTATTAGTTTTGCTTTGACTTGACTCCCTCGTGACTATGCGTGCGCACAGTGATGAAAATGAACGAAATGCTCTGGCTAGAGCAGCAGAGGCAATTTAGCGTGACATAGCACGAGTTAAATTTTGTAATCTGTTGTAAGAGAGAGATACACAAGAAGAATACAGTAGTGATCAAAATCCCAGTGGCAGTCACGTGAATCGAGCCAACAACCCCAACCAAACTCCCCCACTCAAAGGAGCAGAAAACGTGCACAGGGATGACAGTAAATTGAAATGGGAACGTAGAGATAAATCTCTCTCTTTCTCTCTCTCTCTCTCTCTCTACGAGTAGGCTGAACTACATGGCCGAAGGAGGCAAGGAATGTGAAGAAATGTGACAGAGAGACAGTGAGAGAGATAGCGAGGGTAGGAGACAGAGGGAGAGAGAGAGGGAGAGGGAGAGAGAGAGAGAGAGAGAGAGAGAGAGAGAGAGAGAGAGAGAGAGCTAAATTAAGTGGAGTGGGATGCTCTGGATGTCGAAGCAGTTCTTTTGGGGGGGGGGGGTTTCCTCTCGCTCGGCGACACTCCTTTTGCTCTGTTACGCTGTCTCAGCAGAGCTGATCATAGGAAAGAATTCAGCCGACCACAGATGGATCACTGGCACATTGCACGGATGAAATCACACGATCGCCACCAAATCATCCTTGAGATGATGATGATGCATTGGACGGAACGCTAACAAGGACTGAGTCAAAAATCAAACAACATACGGACACTGCTGGACCGACTTAAGGCAGCATGCGGCTTGTCTGAGAACGGGACTAAATATAGCAAGTGAATGATGATCCTGGTCGAAAATTGCAACAATTCAAGGGGACGCATCCTCCAAGAGTGCAAGCAAAGAAGTGAAACTCGACTCAGTTGGCTAGTTTGTCTATTTCAGTTAGCGATGATTTACCTTCCGTCGTATTTGCCCCTCGCTTGTGGTGAGCGACAATGGATCAAGAGCACATTGAGCATCAATGAAAAGAACTACTTTTTCTTTCGATGGGCCCGAATTCACTTGTAGTCCGCGTGGAGGTGCAATGCATAGGCTTTCAAGTGGCGCACCAGCTCCCTCGGGACATACATGGCGTTTCCAGTGTTCGGTGGGAGTGGACTGTAGCGACGCAGAGCCTCGCTGTATCTGGTTGGCGGTATTAAGAATTCTTTCGCCACAGCCAACCCCGATCTCGTCACCAAGAAAACCGGCATCCATGCGGATAATAAAGCACAGACGTTTGTCTTGGGTAAGACGGCGTGTTTGAAATGGTTGAAAGCAAATATTTCAATAGATTGTGATTAATGCTGAATGTTTTAGGGAAACAAGAGGTTTGAAAATGTAATATTTTAATATTATGGTTTCAAAAATTCGAGAAAAAAATGGTGCACTTGCAGTTAAAATCTTTCTTGAAGGAACTCAACATCATTGAGGTTTTACAGTGAGGTTTTAACTAGATGATGCATAGCAGAGTCAGCCTTGTTTGGAGTTTTTAATGATATAAATGACACTGGAGACTATGTATCTCGCTTTGTTGGATCTGACAGCAGCGTACGAAACGGTGGAGCAGAGTTTTGTGTTGGCTCCTTTTACAGTACGAGATGGGCATGAGTGGTAGCGCTTGAAAGTGGTTTTGATCCTATTTGGCAGGCCGGACTTTTTGTGTAAGATTTGGTTGTTCTGAGTCCCACTCTGCTCTTTTTATTATATGGTGTTCCACAGAGTTCTATTTTGGGGCCCCTGCTGTATTTGGTTTCTTTCAACAGTGTGTGGCAAACGGTAACAGCGTCTGACGAAATGAAACTACACGTGCCTCCCAATTTCTGGATCCCAGGTCAAACGTACTGGGATAGAATTTTGTTTTTCCATCATAGGCGGCGCTACATAGCTTTTTGTTTTTGCTACAGCATTCAGGAAAGATGATGAGCCGTATAGCCCTCTCCTCAGCTGGTATCTCGTCACCATCAAAGTCTTTTGTCATCATACGGTCGCCATCCGAACGATTTTACATAACAGTGTCTTATGTTTGATTTTCGCGATTCACAAAATGACTAACAATCAGTGTCTTTCCTCTTGATAGGCTAAAGGACTAAAAGATAACTTGGTGTCATCCAATGAGCATCGTCGCCGACCACTATCATCTGGCAACATGGAAGGCATGTCATGGTGTGGCCTGCAGACCGTTTACCTCCAGAAGGACTTGCAGGGATTCGGTTTCACTCTGCGACATTTCATAGTTTACCCACCGGAGTCATACCTCCACAACTCCAAGGTACCGTAAGCAGATTACAGATTCTAGTTTTTATCTTGTAGAATGACCGAATCAACCGCAATCCCATCTGGGCCCAGGTTGATCAATTTGTTTTTGTTTTGGAAGAGGAGTTTAAGTTAAACCTGCAAGTCAAAATTTGGTGTGCCTTGCAGTGATGTTTTTATTTAACTTATGTTGAACAAGTACAACATTGGTCTCATCAAACAATGCAAATATTGCAACACTACTGCGATGAATTAATCGTCCTCTCCCCTACTCTGTTCTTTCCAAAGGTTGAAGAAAATGGAAACGCAGTGAAAACATGTGAGTGCCACCTTTAAAATGAAGTAATCCGTTATTAAGTTATTCTTAAAATAATTAATCAGTAAAACATAAAAGTAGTGCCTTTGCTACATTATCGCTCACTGTGAGTTAAAATTGGCTCTGAAACAAGTACTGAGGAGCAAAAAGTAAAAGATAGCTGATGAATAAATATTTTTTAAAAAACAGTAGGACCACTAAAACTTCGAAGACTGCGACTGTACATTTTTTTTTTCCATCTCTTAAAATGTCACACAAATGCTGGCCGGCTGGGTTGACCCGACCTGTCATAATCCAAATAATTCTGGACCAAACTGTTCATCAAGCTCAAACTTGTGCTTTGTCGATGCTTTGTTCAGTTTCGCTGCACTGATTATGGATGCATTATCAATGGCTGTTAATGTGTGTTCGACGCAGGTGGTCAGCAGTGTCATTTGGAGGCTGTAGACACCATTTTTGTGAAGAGCGTGAAAGAAAATAGTCCTGCTCATCGCGCTGGGCTGTGCACCGGTAATTGACTCCAACTCATCACATGGGCTGTTTCAAATGTGTCGCATTTCTTCACCCTATTATTTCATTGTGGGTCAAAGTGACCAGTTTTTAAATTGGAAAAAATATTTTGTGTGTGTGTGTGTGTGTGTGTGTGTGTGTGTGTGTGTGTGTGTGTGTGTGTGTGTGTGTGTGTGTGTGCCTCTCAGGTGACAGGCTAGTCAAAGTCAATGGGGAAAGTATTCTAGGAAAAACCTACTCTCAGGTGATTCGACTCATTCAAAACAGGTATGTGGATGGTCTGCGCAAGTGAGACAAACATCTGGTTTCGTTTGCGTCGTCTCTGAATTATGTTGGTTCTGTCTCTGTGTTGTTGTAGCGAAAACAATTTGGAGCTATCTGTCATGCCAAAAGATAAAGATGTCCTGCAATTGATAAGTGTGAGTATTCATCTTTCTCCTTCCTTCTCACTGCGCATTGTGAATCCGCGTGTGTGTGTGTGTGTGTGTGTGTGTGTGTGTGTGTGTGTGTGTGTGTGTGTGTGTGTATAAAATATGTGTAACATCAAGCTAACCCTAACCCTTGGAGGATATGCTTACAGACTGTTTTCTGTTTGCTTCATTTGCTCCATGTTTAGTGGAGTACACACCATGTCACTAAAAAGCACTACAGGTATAACGACTTGTAACCCTTTAAATAGGTTGACTGATTATTGACTGATTACCACTTGGCCATGGAACAGCGGAGCGGCCACTTGTCCCATTACTTTTGGTCCCTAAAAAAGTGAGGGGGCACATCTACAAACGGTTGTAATTATTCCACCATTCACCTGATTTGGATATAAATATCTTTAAAATAAAGCTGAAAGCGGCCCGGTGGTCCAGTCATTAGCGGGTCGACCTCACAGTGCAGAGGTATCGGGTTCAATCCCAGCTGCGGCCTACCTGTGTGGAGTTTGCATGTTCTCCCCGGACCTGCGTGGGTTTTCTCCGGGTACTCCGGTTTCCTCCCACGAAATTGGTTTCCTGGTATTGATGGATGACCTGGGTGCTGAGAAAAGAAGCAACATAAAATAAAGCTAAAAGTCTGCATTTCAAGGTGATTTGGTTTGCTTCATTTCAAATCCACCGTGGCGGTGTATCGAGACAAAAAGATCAGAATCGTGTCAGTTTCCCAATTTTTGTGGACCTGACCATGGATGTTCATTCGCGTCTGCTTCAATCCCCTTTCAATGCTCCTTTTTCAACTCTCTCGACCTCCCTCAATAACATTGCCTTCACTCTGTCTGTCCTTAGGCGTACTCTCAGGAGGCCTGCTTCAGAGTCAATGGTACTCCGGTTTCCTCCCACGAAATTGGTTTCCTGGTATTGATGGATGACCTGGGTGCTGAAAAAAGAAGCAACATAAAATAAAGCTAAAAGTCTGCAGTTCAAGGTGATTTGGTTTGCTTCATTTCAAATCCACCGTGGCGTTGTATCGAGACAAAAAGATATAAGAATCGTGTCAGTTTCCCAATTTTTGTGGACCTGACGATGGATGTTCATTAGCGTCTGCTTCAATCCCCTTTCAATGCTCCTTTTTCAACTCTCTCGACCTCCCTCAATAACATTGTCCTCACTCTGTCTGTCCTTAGGCGTACTCTCAGGAGGCCTGCTTCAGAGTCAATGACACATTTTCAATCAAGGACCTCCATGAGCCCCCCCTTCGTTATTGTTCTTCCACCAATCCAAACTCCATCGCTTCACAGCTAAGTCACAAATTTAGTAGCGTCCTGGACAACTGTCAGTGCAGACCCAACCCGACAACCTCACCAATGGACAGGCGCCACGTTGTTGCTTCAACAAACCACTGGACGAAAACACCTGAAGAGGTCAGCGATAACTTTGTCACAACAGCGAGGCACCGTGGACGCTCCTCCTCAGCCATCAGTGCACTCGACTTTCACTTTGCCAACCACAACGCTGCCATCGCCTCGGCATCTCCACCACGCAAAAGCAGTCTGCCCGCCTCTGGTCATATTCATACTGATTCACTCTACCACCGAGCCTTGTCAGACTGGTACTGCTGCCAAGCTGAGGTTGCTGAGCACCCGGCCACTCGCCGTTGCAGTATCCCTCAGGGAGTGTACTCTGGCCCGACATATGCTGCCACTGTCTCTGCAGAGACCAAAAGGCCAGAGACCGTCTTGTCTCATCATCAAACCGCTGCAGCTTTTCATCATTCCTACTTGCTTGGGGAATGGAGCGGTATTTCCAGAGCGGGAAGTATGCCATGCTCGGAGAGTTTGCTGGCAGCGTATGCAAAATATGAGTACAACTATGGCCGCTCTGTTGAAACACTAGAAAAAGCCTCTGCAATGGTCCCGCTGTACTCAGACAGTTCTTCAAAATTCAGCCAACAAAACGTTCAGAAAGACACAGGAGAGAATGAGCATCAAATCAAAAAAGCCACAGTCTCCTCCACGGTGTCTCCTTGTAGGAAGCAATCAGGTCAGCAGGTAGCTGAACCTCAAACAAGGCGAATGACAGACGACGAGTTGGCCAGTTACAAAAATGGCAGCCCAACAATGTCTCGCGAAAGTCACCGTCTCCCCCAACCTGCACAGACCTTAAAAGAGCCAAGCAAATGTGGCCCAGACCTCAGTTCCAGTCCAGACGGCAGAAGGAATGCTGCCATCGGTGAAGTACAACAGGTGACACAATCACAATGGACGATCACCCAACCTGCATCAGAGGACAGAACTCAGATGGGGTGCAATAGAGATGTCATCTCGCCGATCTCTCTAAAGCGGCCTTTGTGTCACAGGACCCTTGCCCAAACTCTTATAAGTCCCCAATCCCCTGAGTCATTGAGTGAAAGCCCCTCTCCTGTTTCTGTTGGTCCTGGCTACAGTCGCAACACAAATGGCAGCCTGGTGCAGCAGGCGTACAACTCCCTGTCCTCCATTCCCTTCATAGGTTTGTGTTCATTTGTTAAATTTTACGTAAATCTTTGTTTCAATTATACCTCAGAAGGTTATGAGTCATACAATGCCCACAAAAAAATGTCTACCCATCCACCCATCCATTTTCTGATCCGCTTATCTTCACAAGGGTCAAGGGTAAGTAGGCGGGGTACACCCTGAACTGGTTGCCAGCCAATCACAGGGCACACATAGACGAACAACCGTTCATGCTCAGAATCACAGCTTGGGACAATTTGGAATGCTCAATCATCCTGCCACGCAAGTTTTTGGAATGTGGGAGGAAATCGGAGTACCCGGAGAAAACCCACGCAGGCACAGGGAGAACATGCAAACTCCACCCAGGAGCTGGAATCAAACCCTGCGCCTCTGTGCTGTGAGGCGGACGTGCTAACCAGTTGGACACTCACCGTGACGCCCCACAAAAATACCCATGACTAATTATATGATATTATATTAACGGTACAGACAATCCCCAATACTGTTTCCACACACACAATTAGAAAGGAAGTCGGTGCACAAAGTGACAATAATAACATTAATATCCCAATGCAACATTTTCTGCCATCTGTAGCACGTCTGCCTCACAGCGCAAAGGTGCAGGGTTCGATTCCGGCTACTGTGTGGAGTTTGCATGTTCTTCCCGTGCCTCCATGGGTTTTGTCCGGGTATTGAAGGAAAGAAATCAGTGCAAGACCGCGCTGGTATTCCTGCGAGTGCACGCCACATTGTCTGACTTCTGTCTCGGAATGGTTGTATTGCCTCGGTCGTGGTGGTTTCTCCAAAATCTAATTACAGGTCCACGAAGCGGTGAGAGAGGGATGATTTTTTTGATGATCATTTCAAAACTCACCGTCTCAGTGCCACTAGCCATACTTGACACGTTTTGACTGCGTTATATGATGTCATTGTCGTGATAAGAATGCAAGAATATGAAAAAGCTGTGGCAAGTGTGTATGATAAATGTATTTTTTTTAATGTGTTTTTTGGAATACATTGTGTGATCATTGTACCCATTGTGTCTTACTCTTATTTTTTGTGGTGTATTATCAGGCAGCATCAAAGGACGCCGTTCTTCTTACCTTCTGGCCATTTCGACAGAGCGATCGAAGTCTTGTGATGAGGGTCTTAACACTTTGAAAGAAGAGGGCCATGTTTTGACGTAAGGATGGACACCAAGACTTTAAAAGTTGAAAGGTTTTGTTAGTGGTCCAGAAACAGTTTTTTTTTTTTTTTAAACATGATAATTTTTCAACTCTCAAAACACTCATGTTTAGTTCCACACAGGGGCAGCGCAGCTTTTGGTGGCCAATGCTGGCCGCGACCACCCACACATTCGTTCCCAAACTTACTTCATATTTGCTCAGAATCGTGTTTTGGCTTGTGTGATTTTGCAACACAAAGTTTGTAAATTTTTGTGAAAAGCTATTTTAACGGTTCCACAACACCCCTTACAAATTTATACGCAAGCAGCCCCAGTTGTACGTGTCGTCAAGATCGACGAAATTTTGGAGTTATATGTAACAGCCCAAGACCTACAAAAAAAAAAGTCACTTGTATGTATTCAAGTTAGGTGATCCTAGACAGGTGCAGCGTAAGATGCCCGACGGTGGCTTCACTTCTCCCTACGGCGAGTAAGGTAGCATTAGTAGTCCAGGTTATCATCTACGTCCACATCCTGTGCATGTGCACCTGTGCTCACATGCGCATGTGTACCTGTCATCCGATGGCCACCCCAGAGTGAGTCATTTTGTCATCCTGGCCATGGTACAGAAAAGGTTCTGGCTCCACCCCTGGTTCTATCTGGGTCATTATCCAAAAGTGTCAGAAATGAAAAAATATATCTACTTTTAATTCCTACTGTATTTCCTATCGTATTTCTGTCTTTAAAATGGGTCACATTGACCCGCAACGTAAGAGGAAGAGAATTTACATGTGGATGTTATGTCTTACAGGAGACTACCAAAAAGAGTCAAGAGTTTTTTCATTGACGGGGTGAGTTTTTGCTGCTGTATATTTCATTTTATTTCATTTTAACCTTGCACAATGCTGCCGTGCAAAGTCTTTTGTTCGACACGCTGTATTGTGTGTTAGTCCCTTGAGAGTTTAAAAGCTCAGGAGGAGGCACGGTCCAAGCGCCACTCCACCTCGGAACTGGGGAGCATCACTTTCAGTGACATCTGCAAGGAGGGCTGGCTACACTACAAGCAGATTCTCACAGACAAGGGGAAGGTAAAACTTGCTGTTCAGACAATCACATGAATTATTGGCAACTTTGGCAAGGCAGTAAACCAATTTATTTGACTGGGATGCCAAAGAACGACACTTTCACGGAAAACGGTTACCGTATTTTCCGCATTATAAGGCGCTTCGGGGTATAAGGCGCACCTTCAATGAATGGTCCATTTCAAAACTGTTTTCATATATAGGGTGCACCGCATTATAAGGCGTATAGAATAGAAGCTAAACTAGTGGCTGCTGTTGCATTATGCATCCACTAGATGGAGCTCGGCTAAAGGAGTACAATACAATCGAGCTTTATTTATACAGCGCTTTCACAACCGCTGCAGCTGTAACAGAGTGCTTTACAGAACATTTAAAATACTACATCCAAAAATGTGAATATTGATCCATATATAAGGTGCATCGGATTATAAGGCGCACTGTCAGCTTTTGAGAAAATGGAATTCTTTTAGGTGCACCTTATAGTGTGGCAAATATGGTAGTTTTTGTCAGACGGTATTGAAGAACAGAAACACTTTGAGAGTCAACATGATGTGAAAGCCAAGGCAATGAAGCCGCTTCATTGCTTCTTTTTGTCTCCTCACTGCAGAAAGTTGGTAGCAGTATGCGGACTTGGAAACGCCTCTTTTTCGTGCTTCGTTCCCGTGTACTTTTCATCTACAAAGACAAAAGGGAGGCTATTCTTCACGGGACAGGGCCTGGTTCAGGTCTGGATGAGCATCCCCCAATCAATATTTGTGGCTGCCTTATCGATATCGCTTATCGCGAAACAAAGCGCAAGCACACCCTGAGACTGATGACCCAGGACTTCTGCGAATATCTACTCCAAGCTGAAAACAGGGATGAGATGTTGGCATGGATCAAGGTTATTACAGAGAACAGCAAGACCGACAATGAGGTCAGATTAGGTCAAATTCCATTCTTGGAAAATGAACTCACTGCTGACATGGTCACTGATTAAACAGGTTCTTTCCGTTTATATTAGGAGATTGGTTCCTCAAGACAAGCGCTTATCAACAAGAAGCTGAATGACTACAGAAAACAGAGGTCAGAATGGTGATCGAAATCGAGCAAAACTCCTTGCTTGATCACAACTGTCCCTTACTCGTTCTCAGTCACTGTCACTTTGAACTCAATGCTTGTCAAAAACCTCTTCCCAAAGCGTAATTGCTGTTTCTACTTTTTGTCCTTCATATAAGTGAATGACCTATGACAGCTCATAAGTGATTAAAACACACACACAAAAAATGCTCAGGGCAATGACACGACAAAAAAAGGTGCAGGCTGCAAGAACATTAAATGTTGTCAAGTAGGGGGCCGCAAAATATCATCCAGCGGGCCACAAATGCCCCCCAGGTCACATTTTTCAGACCCCTGTGATAGAGGCTCATGTAATTGATGGTTAATAAAAAACATTTTAATCAAAATGAGTTACATTGACCAATTAAAGAAAATTGACAAACAGCATCTGCCTATGCATTTTTTTTGGGGGGGGGGGTCTTTTTTTTTTTTTTTGACAATTACGCTCACATTTTTTTGTATGTTTTTGCCACAGTCTTACAGGTAACAAACCAGATTCTTCCCTTAAAAGTCACCGGATGATGCCTCCCTTTCTTTTGGCTAAGAATGACAACACCACAGCCAATCGATCATCCAAAAGCGGTGGGTACAAAATATGTCTTAGCTCTTTATGTAATCGAAACAACGAAGCCGCACTGACGCATCTATGGACGTTTTTGAAAAAAATGAAACAAAACTCTTCTATCTGTAATTCTATCCTATAAATGTGATGTCTTATCCGGTCTCAGTTGACAACAAGACCCCGTGGGGCATCAATATAATGAAGAAGTCCAAGAAGACGGACAATCCGAAGGCTTTTGGCGTGCGCCTTGAGAACTGTCAGCAGGCCGTACACCACAAAGTAAGCCCGATGCATCTATGGACGCTTTTGAAAAAAACGAAACAAAACTCTTATATCTGTAATTCTATACTATAAATGTGATGTCTTATCCTGTCTCAGTTGACAACAAAACCCCGTGGGGCATCAATATAATGAAGAAGTCCAAGAAGACGGACAATCCGAAGGCTTTTGGCGTGCGCCTTGAGAACTGTCAGCAGGCCGTACACCACAAAGTAAGCCCACCGGCAAAAGACCAAAACAAACAACAAAAAAAACCCTCAAACAAAACAGTCAAAACAATTACATGACACATGGGATTGGCATGGCACATAAAACAACATACAATCAATCATCCATTATCCATGTGTTTTGATGATATTATTACTCCATCTCTGTGACAGTGTTCTGAATACTGTAGGGTATTATGGCCAATTTGGATTTTTTTTTTCAGGGAGTTCTTCATGTTCCAAAAAACAAATGCAACGTCTCATGTGAACGATCTATGTCCGTGAAGTGACAAACATGCGGCAATAAATAAATAAAATAAACACCAAATAATCCAACACATTTTACATCTTCTCTCGACCGTGTTTCTCACCACTGACTTTCCCATTCCGTCACTTGTCTCGCCAGTTTGTTCCGCAGATTGTGGAGATGTGTTGTGGTGTGGTCGAAGCGACGGGTCTAGATTACACCGGAATTTACCGGGTGCCAGGAAACAACGCCATGGTGTCCAACCTGCAAGAACATCTCAATAAGGGTTTTGATATCAACACTGCTGAAGAGGTGCGGCACACACAAATCAATGGAAATCTGAATCAATATGATAGTTGGAATCATTTTGTGATCGTAGCTCATTTTTAAGTGGACATCAGAAAAAATATTGTCTCCGTCTTCCGTCTCCACAGAGATGGCAGGATTTGAACGTAATCAGCAGTCTATTGAAGGCATTTTTGAGAAAACTGCCTGAGCCGCTGTTTACTGACGGTTTGTAAAGACATTCTTAAATTGTGTGGGTGTGGAAATGACCACCATTAAAAAAAAAAAAAATAATAATTAAATCCCAATATATTTTTTTGCAGACAAGTACATCTACTTCATTGATGCCAATCGGATAGAAGACACACGGGACCGCCTGAAGACTTTGAAAAAACTGGTATTTCATTTGAAAAAATAACCATCAAGATTTTAACAGTGGGGATTGCTATCGATAATTTGTATTCTTCCAGATTCATGACCTACCAGATCACTATTACCACACCCTCAAGTTCCTGATGTGTCACCTGAAAAGGGTGGCAGATCACTCGGAAAAGAATAAGGTGAGGGCTCCGAAATACATACAGCCTGTCGTATACAATTTCAAAACATTGAGCGTGGATACAGTAATATTTCATATACCATTTCCAGATGGAGCCAAGAAACCTGGCTCTGGTGTTTGGGCCGACACTGGTGAGGACATCAGAGGACAACATGACAGATATGGTCACCCACATGCCTGACCGCTACAAGATAGTAGAGACACTAATCTTACACGTAAGAAGGAATAACTTCTCTGTCACTGTAACACAAACGACCGTTACTGTACATCTTAAAAGTCACACAAAATCCATGCTACAACGCCGGTTAACCGCCGATATGTTAGTCCATTCATTATCTGAACCACTTCCGTGCTAGATTCTATCTCAGCTGGTTACACGCTCAACTGGTTAGCAGCCAGTACTTAATTTTATTAATTTTCACAGATTAGAATCTTGGAAAGTAGCTGTGTTGATCCATATATAAGGCGCATCGGATTATCAGGTGCACTGTCGGCTTTTGAGAAAATTGACTGCTTTTAGGTACGCCTTGTAGTGTGAAAAATACGATGAGTTGTGTGACTTTAGGACTACCATATTTTCTGCACTATAAGGTACTTCGGTGCATAAGGCGCACCTTCAATGAATGTCCTATTTTAAAACTGTTTTCATATACATGGCGCATCGCATTGAAAGGAGCATAAAACAGAAGCCACAATAGTGGCTGAGGTTGCGCTATGCGTCCACTAGATGGAGCTCTGCTAAAGGAAATACAATACAATACAGCTTTTATTTATGTAGAGCTTTCACAACCGCGGCAGCTGTAACAAAGCGCTTTAAAGCATTTAAAAGAAATCAGAATATTGATCCATATATAAGGCACATCGGATTATAAGGCGCACTGTCGGCTTTTGAGAAAATTGAATGCTTTTAGGACCGCCTTATAGTGCGGAAAATACGGTATTTGACTTTAGAGGTTATGTTTCCTTCATGAGACGCATTAATTTGTGCTGTCCTGATTTATTTGTCTAGTGTGACTGGTTCTTCTCTGGCGGAGAGCTTGATAAGCAACAGAACGCTCCAGATGAGGAAATGCAGCACATGCCAAACATTGACCATCTGTTGTGCAACATTGGGAGGACAGGTATGCCAGGAGAAACGTCAGGTAAGGATCGGGATACCGTTTAGTCAGAAGAAATTCCGTAACATTCTCATTGATTGATTAATATGGATTAAGTTCAGTGTTCCAAATGTTTATGCATATACAGTATGATTTATTTTGGATAAACAGGCGATTGATTGTTTAGCTCAGACAGGTTCTGAACATATTTTTCTCAGCCTAATTGGGAAAAAAAAATTGTTAAGGGGGTTGTTGTATGGGTTGGAAGAATCTTTTGGTGGATAAGTAGCGCCCCACCCATTTTCAGCCATCGACATTCGCAAGCTGAGTACATGGGCACTTTGACGTCAATTTCAGTCCATAGCACGGGGCAACTTCAGCAAAAAGGTAGCAAAATATGACCGGTAGTTTGGTCTAGAATAATGGGGGGTGACTTAGGCTAGGTCAGATTGCCTTGCCAAAGGCGAAAAACCGAAGAGCTGAAAAAAAAGAGGAAAAAAAAAACCCTTCTTCTGATCCATGTTTAGTGTGGTACACACCATGTCACTATACAGCACAGTGACTACTTGTTCATATGGTCAAATTCTTTTCACTTATTAAAAGATGGGTTCAAAGAATATTTTTCATACGTGTAGCATACCGATAGGCTGGTGTGATACATGGCCTTTCTACAATCGACCAGAAATATGTTTTCAACCAGGGTTTTTATATCCTCGTTTCATTGTGTATGACAGCAATGAGTTGAGCCACCCCCTACTCATCGACTTTTTGCACTATTGACTATGATGCACTATTAGCTAATTTTGTCAGGTGTAACATAATCAGAATGGAGACAAAAATTAAAGCTGCATTCAGGCCCTCGTGGCCCAGGCTCGTCAAAGACCTCCGAATGATGCGACGGTCCTTCGAAGTATACAGAGCGACTGCAACTGTATATTTATGCCGCCAATTCAGAAAAAAAACAAAAAAACAATAGGTACTGGTCATGATTCCATTTGTCACTGTGCGATTTTTGATACTCATAGAGTTTTAATAGAACTTAATCGGAATAGGAACCAGCAGTGTAAATCCAACAATCTACGCAAATGAACTTCCAAAACGACATTTATTTTCATTTATTACTTCTTTGAATCTCCTAGATGCAATTGATTATGTTTCCAAATCTTTCTTCACTGCTTTTTTTTTTTTCCTAGCTGAAACAGTGGATCAGCTTCTTCGGTAGGACCAGGCCTTCCTTTTGTTTGTTTGTGTCTGGTGTTGCGCTTGTGTTTCACTTGCCATTTTCATTCCATCAGTCTGTACGGTATGCACAAATTACAACCAATCACCGTTGTCATAGATCTCAAAGGTGAACTCTAATCTGTCTCGGTCGCTTCATTGAAGTAAAGGTTGGACTGAAATGTTTTGAGTTCTCCTGAAAGGTTTACAGCAGTAGCTCATCTATAAGGACTTGGGCTTTCAAATCGGAGTGTCACGGTTTGGAGTCTTGCTGCAAAGAAATATAAAATGGCAACGTTTTGTTGGAGGGAAGCTAGTTTCCTGACGACTCTCCATGTGCCCTTGAGTCAGCCACCATCTCAATATGCGTGCCCCTTGAACTGTGACGTCTCTTCTGCATGCTTTCGCGTGATCTGATACTGTGTTGTGGAACAGAAATACAGTATACACCAGAGTATGACTCAGTGCTCTCTGTTGTGTTGTTGTTTTTAAATCAGATGTCGTTAATGTGTAATTTATACCTGTTGTGGGAATTTGTGATCATCTCGTTTTTGCTTCCTGACAGATTCCACCACCAGCGATTCAGTTAAGGCAAAGGTAAGCAAAAATAAGTCTGAATAATGGCATAACTGAATGGAATGCAAACAAGTGAATGACAGTCCCCGAACTTTTCAGCGTTGTTTGAGCTCATTGAAAGACCCGAACGCCAGGGAGACCCTGTCCAAGTCCTTCGCCTCCGCCGTGACCCGCAAACGTAAAAAATGTCCCAGTGGCCACCTCCCAGACGGCAGTTCAGATGAAGGCTCTGTGCACGGACCGATGAAAGCCAACAATTATGGGCAAACGGAACAAATGGATGGTAAAGAAATGATTGGCAGAGACAATGCAGAACAATCTGTTCTCGCACAAATGAGCACGGTTGACAATCGAAATGGGGTAACTCGAACCACCGTGGGAAAATGTGAAAGCTATGTGGTAGAAAAGGAATTTCAAGCAGCCAAGGATACAAAGTCTGACAAGCAGAACACAACTGTACTAGTTTGTCCGAAGAGCTTCCGCTACTCATGCAACCAGATAAATAACACATACCCGAGACCTTTACCGACCAGTCCTCAAAATCTGACACGGGAACGTTCCAAACTCCCCATCTGGATTTTCCCAACGAGGCTTCGAGACCTCTGCCAAGCTTCAAAAAACCAAAGCAATCTGCAACTAGTCTGGAGTGAGCCAGTGCCAATTTTCAAAAAGAAATCCAGAGGCCGAAGGACTAAGGCATTGTCCTTGAACTTTGACATCCAACTGGATGATATTGTGAGAGAACGGAAAACAGAGGATGTGGAAATCATCACAGCTCACGAACGAGACACTCCTCATCATAAATCACAAATAAGCCCAGCCCCTGGTCTTGTCCGGGGGGAAAACTCTTACTCGTTGTTAGTTGATCACAATTTCCTATCATCTTCCTCTGTTGCTCGACGGCGGTCAGGTATGGCTACACTGGACAAGAGGAAAGCCTGGCATCGCCACTCCGTGTTTGTTTAACTCAAGCACAGCTCACATTCACACACCCGTCCCTTCCCGCATATATATATATATATATATATATATATATATA
>NW_017806029.1:916132-934433 GCF_001891065.2 Hippocampus comes
ATATATATATATGACCCTTGTGAGGTATGCACACACAGACACACACAAATTGCTTCAGTCGAACAGCAAAGACAAAGGAAACCGGCCTCACTGTTTCAAATACTTTTAGAGAGTGTACAGCTATGCAATCAGTTCATGAAGTGGCCTGTGCGATTCTCCAGATCTCTTTTTACCAAGTAGCACAATTCAGACCATTTCCTAAATGGGCTCAAGCGCACAAAAGAACAGTACAATGAAGTATGAAACATCTGCATGTTTTGTCGAAGCCTGGAGGTCGACACACTTTGCCTGTCATTTGTTTTCTTTGGAAATGTTATATTCTGAGGACGCGATATTTGACAATGACAGGAAACCCCATGTTAACCCTTTCGGGGACAGCGGTTACTGCAGTGGACAGCTTATCATGTTATCGGGTTACAGGGTGCATGAAAGGGTTAATATTTCGGTATGCCGATTCTGCGTGTGGAGCAGGCTCTCTCTGATAAAAGATGAAACCTGAGCTATAGCACTGCTCGGTGCTCACTGCTCGATAACAAAAAAAAAAAAATATGCAAACCCGATGTGTGTCCTTGTTTTGCCTGCCTGTGTGGATGTGTGCATGTTGTTTTCTACGAAACTGAAGTTGTTGTTTTTTTTTCCCAGGACATTGAATTGATCGCAACGGGACTGTTCTGGGTGTCTTGGTTGTCATTTTGACTTCTCGCCTGAGCAGGTTTCATCAAGCACAAAGGGGAGTTAAGACAGCACGAGCCTGGGAGTTGGCGGGAAAAAGCCAAGTGTTTATCCTTCAAGTTAGAGGTATAACTCAAAAACCTGAATGGTATCGAAGGTCTAACGACGGTGGAATAAAGTTATAAGAAAAGGCATTTGAAGTCCCGTTTAGTCGTTTCGGGGATGAATCACTGAGACGTCTTCAAAGCCAACCAGAACTGCCCAGTTGTGATCAATTCAATGCCCTGCGAGTGACATGATCGAGGGGTCTAACGACGGTGGAATAAAGTTAGAAGAAAAGGCATTTGAAGTCACGTTTAGTCGTTCGGGGATGAATCACTGAGACGTCTTCAAAGCCAACCAGAACGGCCCAGTTGTGATCAATTCAATGCCCTGCGAGTGACATGATCGAGCTGAATCAAATTATTTACAAGAAAAATTTTTTTTTCGATCAAAGAAGCAACGCAGCTGTATTAAGTATGCCAAACTTTTTTTTAAAATTTTTTTTTTTACTATTTGGAAGCATAACAAAGGAGTGTCACTATTCGATGTTTTCAAAATGGCCCAAGCATCAAGTTCAACATTGTCATTTTGCGTCAGTGTCAACAGCTAAGTTTGTTAATGATCGTATGTCAAAACCAAAACCCGACGTGATTCCTCCACCTGTATTTTTCACCGTACCTGAGACAAATGGACCTCGATGTGACGTTACTGCTCTTGAAGAACAACGTTTTACCCGACTTCATACCTCATACGCACATTTTACAGTATTTGTATCCTCGTGTATGTATGGAGTGTTTGTGTTTTCCTGCGTGGACCAATTTTGTAACCGTTGCACAGCTGTAATGTTAACCTTTGTATATATCGATGATAAACATAAATTATTTGTTTTGGTAAGTGATTTCTCTTGATATTTTTCCATCACATTCACCGTGTACCTTATTCAGTCAACGACTATTTTAGCAGTTGTTAAAGTTAAACGTATTTTAGATGTTTTGAGGGACAATCTATCAGAAAGGATACTGATGGAAAGCTTTTAAATAACCCACTTTCATTGCCCTGAGTGGTTATTTTAAGTGTACCGTATTTTCTCTACTATTAGGCGGACCTAAAAGCATTCAATTTTCTCAAAAGCCAACAGTGCGCCTTATAATCCGATGCGCCTTATACATGGATCAATACTCTGATTTCTTGGACGTAGTATTTGAAATGTTCTGTAAAGCGCTTTGTTACAGCTGCACCGGTGAAAGCTCCATATAAATAAAGCTGTATTGTATTCCCTTTAGCGTAACGGAACTGCAACCACTATTGTAACTTCTATGCGCGTTATAATGTGGTGAATATGAAAATAGTTTTAAAATAGGCCATTCATTGAAGGTGCGCCTCACACTCCGAAGCGCCTTATAGTGCGGAAAATACGGTACTTTACATTGTTAATTTGTCAGCCCAGGCAATCTGTCGAGGACGTACTGCCCAACTCTCACCTAAACGCTACGGCTTCCCTGTAAAGCAGTACACAAACAGACTGGATATCGTTTTGTCGTTTTACTTCTGTTATGGCACCCAAAACAAAATAACAGTACACTCATTACATCATGTACATGTTCAACACAAACACATACCAGAATCAAATATGGTCAAGACTCTAGTCATTAGACTCTAGTGGTTCTCAATTATTGTCGCAACCCACTTTTATAAAATTAAAAACAATAAATACAATGCATCATTTAAAATTAGCATATTTTCAAACAACTTGACATGCTTACATGTCAAAGTGCCTTTTAGAGAACCTTATTTGAAAGAAAAATGACAATGGACTACTGCATGTACAAAAATGACAACTCCAAAAAAATGCAGTCACAAAATTAGATTCTTATCTTGAGACTGACAGCTTCTTTTAAAGCAGGGGTCTTCAATCCTGTTCCTTGATGGCCGGCTGTCCTGCTTGTTTTCCATTTCTCCCTGCTGCAACACGCCTGATTCAAATGATCCGATAATCAGCAAGCTGGATAACCATCGTGATCATTGCAATCAGGTGTGTTGCAGCAGAGGAGAAATGGAAAGCAGGCAGGACAGCGGCCCTCGAGGAACAGGATTGAAAACCCCAGTATTAAACGAACCCATGAATGACAAAAACATTCGCACTTATTTTATAGTTCTGTCATTAAAATTGATGTCAGCAATAAAAACTCCCGCCAAATCTGATTTGATGAATACTGAATTATAGTCTGGATTTACATTTCCTACCGACGACAAAATCTGTGGGGTAAAATTGAAGTCCACATTCTCCTTATTCTCTGTGCTAGGAGAAGCTAGTGAAAATCCACAGGAATCCCCTTTCCATGCAGAAACTTCATATCCTGCTTTAATGGTTTCCAGTGACGAGTTAGAAAATCTTTTCGTTCACATCACCTCATGAAGAACACGACTTCTCCTCTTGGTCTTTTGCAGTAGATAGAGTATACCTTGGACAGCAAATGGCCACAGCAGGAACAGAAGAACATTCTGAGCGGATGCGTGAAATGGCCACCGCTTTTCCTCCTGGGGGTTAAACTGAAAGTCAACATTTGTTCCAGCGACAAAAGAATCGGGTAGCGGTATAGCAAACAGTTTCTGAATAATGATAAAATTTTGAGGGTTTTTTTTTCTGTGTGCAAAAAATAATTTACAATGCGATATGAAAGCCCCAGCTTTCACAACCGTAAGAAAATAAACCACACGTGCTTACATGTGTGGTGATGAACGCCTTCACCGCCTCCAGCCTTTCCATGACGCTCCTCATATCCTCTCTGAGCTTTCTCAGGGCCAGAAGGATTTGTTGCTGAAGCTGGACGTCATTTCGCCATTCCGGCAAACCTTCTGAACCATCTCCTCCTCCGTCTGCCCCGCTAGAACCGTCTTTGGTACCTGGCCCTGTACTTCTCAGTGGAACACCACCTTCAAATTAAAGCAGTCACTTAACCTGTCACGTAAATCAGTTTGCCGCCCCTGAGCTAATTCATTTTACTTACATTCCCTCCAGTTGTGGTGTGAGCCCTTGAGGCCGTTGGTTCGCCTTCTATTTTTACCGTTATCCTTTGCATCCTTTCGCCTCTCTCCACCGTGTCCGGCTCCCACCTGTCTGGATTCAATTTGCCTTTCTTGTTGTTGAAGTTGAAACAGAGATGACTCCAAGGCCACGTGGCCGTTGAGAAACCCATTCGACTCCACAAGTGGTACCTGTCCCCAAAAAACAAAATGATTTTTACGACAGCCCAAGTACACAGTATATACTTGACAATTTACAGATGTGGGAACGAATTGTTAACAGTTTTTAATCATGTCTTGTTGCGAATGTGAATGAGACCTGAAGGTTATCGAGTTGCTCCACTGAATCCACTAAGTCACAGAAGATCTCGCAATCAGATTTGCTGGACAATTCCAAATCCTTCCGCACTCTGGAGGCTTTCAAAAAGACAAAATGTTAGGTCATAAGAACATGTAATAAAAATATGAATGTAGAAATATACAGATAGTGTACCTAACACAAACATATATAGTGAAACTCCTCTCCAACGAAATCATGTTTGCAGCAAGAAATTTTTCACAACAGGGGGGTTTTCACTATAGCAAATTTGATCTCAGATGTAAACACACACACACACACACACACACACACACACACACACACACACGCATGTGTACTCTTTATTTTTATTCCAATAGTGCATAAGTATGAGCAAAAACTTATTTGACACTTCATATAGTCAGTGTAGAAAGAAAAAAAAGGGAAAGAAATTGCGAAATTAACGATCAGCATTCACTTCCATCAATTTCTTGGATAATGTCTTTTATTTTGCTTCCTCCGTCTTTCACTTTGATCACTGTTCTGTCCCCAACTAACAGTTAATCTAAATTTGAATGTTGTATTTAAGTTACACGAAAGTAACGTTGCTATTCCTATGCATAGTTCAGAGTATTTCTTTATGCAACGTAACTTTATTGATTCCATTGCAAACAGCATAGTTTACAACCGGACGTGACGTCGTCAAAGCGGAAGACGCGTACGCGGAAGCAGAAAGTAGAGTGATAGATCGTCTATGAGAGAAACGTTATGGTCGTCGTGTTTAATCCAGCACAATCCACAGACATCTCACGCCTTTGGTAGCATCGTGGGTATGTACAAGTTTGTTTTGTTGTCAGTGAACAATTCTGTGACGCTTTATGTTAAAAGAAATGCTGTTCGGCAATGTGTAAAACCATGCTACGATTTATGCTAGCACTCGCTAGTTGCGTTAGCTCCATGACGTTTCGCTAATCTCGCGGTTGAGGTAATGTTATTTTATTCTGTTGGTTGTGAATTCAAAGTAATATTACCTTGTATTTTATTTTATAGTTTCACCTTTTTCTCCATCATTAAACCTGTGGACTAAGAATAACGTCTTCAGAGTCTTGGTGTAGAAGATGAGTTTAGCTGACTGTCCAAATCTGGCCGAGACAGTACAATTACTATATTTTATAAATATATCAAATTTATCAGCTTAACTCAGTGATTTGTGTAGTTTTTTTGTACTAATCTTTTGAATTTGTTTTTGAACTCAACAAGCAATTTACTCATTTTCAGGTCCGTTTCGAAATTATTCCACAGATTGACACCTATTACTGATACACTCCTTTAGCAGCCGTTGCGGAAGCAGAAGCACTGGAAGCTGCTGTTGATAACGTGAACCAACAACGCCGTCAAATGCTTGTGTTGGATTCTACTCCCTTAACAGCCATACAGCGCACTCAACAGTATGTTGCTGAACAAACCAAAACTTTAGAAACAGAACACCAGCCAAATGTAAAGGATGTCTCACTAACACCCCACAATATTTCCCAACTTGTTCAACCTTGTAAGGATGAATTTGTTCGTGAGCCCCGACAAGTGAAGTTTGAAAGATGCCATTCTACACTGCCACACCAATTTAGAAATCAGAATAACCAAAATGTTGCATCACCCCTATCCTATTCCATGTCTCCTAATTCCAACTTCAGTAACTCCAATGCAACGAATTTGTGAGATCCCTTGCACGCCGTGAATTGGTGTTACCGGCTTACTCCAGTTTAATGACAAGCCACAGAATTACAGAGCCTGGAAACGCTCATTCCACTCTGCGACCGACGGCTTAAATTTAACACCAAGTGAAGAACTTGATCTTCTTCTGAAATGGCTCGGTGAGGAGTCAAAAGAACATGCCGAACGGATAAGGGCAATTCATGTCAATAATCCAGAAGCAGGCCTAGACATGTTATGGACAAGACTCGAACGAACTTACGGTTCGACAGAAGCAATCGAAGATGCTCTCTTCAAACGCATTGACACCTTTCCAAAGATAGGGAACAGGGAATATGCTATGTTAACGAAGTGATCTTCTCATGGAACTACTCTCAGCTAAAGATGAAGGAGTCTTACCTGGTCTGTCCTTCCTCGACACAGCTAGAGGAGTAAACCCAATAGGGCACAAGCTTCCCTTTCGCCTGCAAGAGAAGTGGGCCTCAGTTGGTGCATCGTATAAGCGACGAGAGAATGTGCATTATCCACCCTTCAGTTTATTTGTAGATTTTGTCCAACAAGAAGCAAGCATTGCCAACGATCCAAGCTTCAGCTTTATCACTCAGTCAGACAGTGTACCCAAGGCTGAAAAATCAACATGGCAGACAAAAAAGAATCAAAACATCTCAGCTTACAAAACGGATATAAAACCCAAAACGGATCCTGACTTGACGGAGTCCCCAACGAAAGCAGTGGACGCTGACAAAATGTGTCCTATTCATGGGAAACCACATCCTTTGCACAAATGTCGCGCGTTTAGAGAACGACCCATAGAAGACCGCAAAACATTCTTGAAAGAAAACAATCTTTGCTTCAAATGTTGTTCGTCAACGCACATCGCCAAAAACTGCAAAGTCCAGTTTCAATGTTTTGAGTGCAAGAGTGAGAGACATTGCACGGCCCTACATCCAGAGCCCACAGCATGTACAGAAGTGGAAGTCCCTGCTCCAGAGCATGGCGGGGAGGAAGTCAAAACCTTGCCTGAATCTGACATCACAACCAAATGCACCAAAGTCTGCGGTGGAGACCTCACAGACCGATCCTGTTCAAAGATTTGCCTTGTGAAGGTGTATCCAGCTGGTCACAGAGAGAGGGCGGTGAAAGTCTATGCAATTTTGGATGAACAAAGCAATAGGTCTCTGACCCGCTCGCAGTTCTTTGATGTGTTTGCTGACAAAAGTCTAAGCGTCCCATACACATTGAAAACGTGCGCGGGAGTCAAAGAAGTGACAGGAAGGCGGGCTAATGGATATGAATTGGAATCCCTGGATGGAACACTCAGAATTCCACTACCCAGCCTCACAGAATGTAATGACATTCCGAACAACAGAGATGAAATTCCAACTCCAAGTGTCGCTCTTCATCATGCACATTTAAAGTCAATAGCTCATCTCATTCCAGAAATGGATCCAAATGCCCAAATCATGCTTCTCTTGGGTCGGGATGTCATCAGAGTACACAAGGTACGCAAACAAGTTAATGGCTCACACAACCATCCCTATGCACAGAAGCTAGATGTTGGGTGGGTTGTTGTAGGCAATGTGTGCCTTGGCAGCATCCACAGACCACTAACAATCAGCTCCTCCTATACAAGCACCATAGAGCTACGACGACCATCCATCTTTAACCCATGCCCTAATTTGTTCCATGTGAAAGAAAAGTACAGCGACATCCAATTGACGGGCCATCTCACAACATGCTCTGAAGAGGAAATAAAATGCGTCAAAGGGCGTAAAGGCATTTCAAAAACCAGTCCTCTGAAGAATCTAGATCCGTTTCTCGATCCAAATGGCCTGCTCAGAGTTGGAGGTCGTCTTCATCATTCAAGTCTGGATGAAAGAGAAAGGACTCCATTGATCATTCCCGGTAGTCATCACATCGCCACCTTGATCATCAGACAATACCATAAACAAGTCCACCATCAAGGGCGTCACCTTACGGAAGGAGCTGTCCGTTCAGCTGGATTTTGGATAATTGGTGGCAAGCGAAGAGTGAGCAGTATCATCTACAACTGTGTGCCATGCAGACGTCTGAGGGCTCCGACCAGTAGTCAGAAAATGTCCAATCTCCCAGCAGATCGTCTTTCCACCGACCCACCCTTCACAAACGTCGGATTGGATGTATTTGGCCCCTGGAGCGTCTATTCTCGCCGGACAAGAGGAGGCTTCTCACAAGGCAAACGTTGGGCTGTGATTTTTACGTGTATGAGCATAAGAGCCGTCCATATAGAAGTCATTGAGTCCCTCGACACATCCAGTTTCATTAATTCTTTGAGGCGTTTCCTGGCTGCAAGAGGACCAGTTAAAAGTATCCGCTCTGATAGAGGAACCAATTTTGTGAGTGCATGCAAGTACCTCAAAATACCTACCAACATTGACCACAACAGCGTTAAGTCCTACCTTTCAGACCAAGCATGTTCCTGGACCTTCAACCCTCCACACGCTTTTCATTTCGGAGGAGCATGGGAAAGAATGATCGGGCTCGCCAGGAAGATACTCGACTCCATGTTCCTTCAGTTCAAAAACAAACTTACCCATGAAGTCTTGGTAACCTTTATGGCAGAAGTCTCAGCTATCATCAATGCCCGACCTCTTGTTCCTTTGACAACTGACCCAGACGAGTCGTTCATACTCACGCCAGCTACTCTTCTAACGCAAAAAGTAGTCCCTCTACCAGCTCCTGCAGGAGAATTTGGACCCGCTGACCTCTACAAGCGCCAGTGGAGGCATGTCCAGCATCTGTCCAACACCTTCTGGGACAGATGGCGTAAACAGTTTCTTCCAACTCTGCAAGCACGACGTAAGTGGCGGTCTCCACGCATAAACATCGAGCCGAAGAGCATCGTTCTCCTTAAAGATCGCCAAGTACAAAGGAACGAATGGCCGCTTGGAGTAGTAACAAAGACTTTTATAAGCAAAGACGGAAGAGTTCGCCAAGTCGAGGTGAAGGTGATCAAGCCTGGAGGAGAGACGTTGTTCGTGAGACCAGTCACTGAACTGGTGTTGCTTCTTCCTCCAGATGCATAGACAATGGACAAGTGGGTGGCATGTAATCATGCCAGGCGGGGAGTGTTCTGTCCCCAACTAACAGTTAATCTAAATTTGAATGTTGTATTTAAGTTACACGAAAGTAACGTTGCTATTCCTATGCATAGTTCAGAGTATTTCTTTATGCAACGTAACTTTATTGATTCCATTGCAAACAGCATAGTTTACAACCGGACGTGACGTCGTCAAAGCGGAAGACGCGTACGCGGAAGCAGGAAGTAGAGTGATAGATCGCCTATGAGAGAAACGTTATGGTCGTCGTGTTTAATCCAGCACAATCCACAGACATCTCACACCTTTGGTAGCATCGTGGGTATGTACAAGTTTGTTTTGTTGTCAGTGAACAATTCTGTGACGCTTTATGTTAAAAGAAATGCTGTTCGGCAATGTGTAAAACCATGCTACGATTTATGCTAGCACTCGCTAGTTGCGTTAGCTCCATGACGTTTCGCTAATCTCGCGGTTGAGGTAATGTTATTTTATTCTGTTGGTTGTGAATTCAAAGTAATATTACCTTGTATTTTATTTTATAGTTTCACCTTTTTCTCCATCATTAAACCTGTGGACTAAGAATAACGTCTTCAGAGTCTTGGTGTAGAAGATGAGTTTAGCTGACTGTCCAAATCTGGCCGAGACAGTACAATCACTTTTACCCTCTCTTCCAGCGTCAGAGCACTTCTTGTCTTCGCTGATTGACATTCAAAGGTCCGTTTTGTTGCCATTTTAGCAATGCAATGTTCTTGCTGCGTCTGAAAGTAACAATAACAAATACTTCCTGGACTACTGCGCATGTGTAACCCACTGTGGTGGTTGCTCTTGCTGTTTCCAAACGAAGCAGTAGAGGTCGTTGTTGGATTAGACTTTGTTGAAGTGAATCTCGTCACGAGGCAACAGCAGAGAAAAGGATTTCGTATAACGCAACAGGGTTATTTTTCGTTGTATGGGGGGCAGGAGAGTGGGAATGGTGTTAATGTATGAATATTTTTTCACACTAGGGGGTATTTTCACCCGTGTAGGTTTCGTTGGAGAGGAGTTTCACTGTACAGTATATGGTACAGTACAGCGGTGCCTTGAGATAAGAGTAAAATTCATTCCTGGACTACAATCATAACTCAAAACATTTGTATCTCAAATCATCGTTCCAAACTATCATACGATATATTATGGTATTCCCGACCTTCTCTGAGATGAAGCAGGGTCTCTGGGGGTCGCGGCATGTCATCAATAACAGCATAGAGAGGCTCAAAATGGTGGAAGAGTGAAGCGGTTTTCTCATTCATTGGCAAGGTGTCAATAACCTGTTAGTAAAAAAGACATTTACACATGAAAATATAAAAATATTCTAAGGGCACTGTCGAATATTAAGACATAATGTACCTCCTGTGCTACTTTCTTCATCTCATCCACATATGCTACCATGGCACTCGCGCTGCTCATGTCTCCAAGCCGGCTCCAAGCGTCCCTTTCATATCCGGTAATACACACAAGAAATCAGAAACAACGTCATATAAGTACATCAACAAAATTATACGGGTGATATCTTAAATCGATTCAGTTTAATAAAGTTATAAGGACATTAATGCAAGGCCTTTAACATTGTGTGTGGGAGTGGGGGAGTCACTGGAATTAAATTACGGGTACCTCTCAACGTCATGAACTCAATTATGCTGAGCACTGTAAATTCAGTTAACAAGGAGCCAAATACAAGGCCTGGGTAATGTGCATTGTTATTGTCCCCCCCCCCACCAGTGTAAAAAATGTAAATCCCTCAATCTTAAAACTAGCCAAAATACAAACCATTTGTAGCGACCCACCGGGTCCCAGAAGCCAGGTCGTGGCACTGCGCAGGGTCCAAACATCGCCTGTTTGTACAACCCGTAAAAGCGCAGCATGACGTCATACGATGGTTGGTAGGAGCCTGTTTACACACAACGGTCAAGCGTTACAGTTTGCACATGTCCTATGTAACATTGACGAGTCACACCGAGTTTGAACGTGTGATGTGCCATAAATGCCAGCTGAAATAGGTAAAACTCCAGCCTCTTTTCAATTAAAAAACAGGATTAAGAGATCATGTTTTTTAGGCTCATTTAACCCTCCAGTTACGGTGACTAATTTAAAACAATCAATCAAAAAAAATGAGTGAAAAGTTGTCTCTTGATTTTTTTTTTTTTTTTTTTTTGCATTTGTGACATTTTTGGAAGAACATGCCCAGAGTCAAACTGATCCAATTCTACAGCAAAACAATTTTAAGAAAATGATTTAGACAGATATTGCGATCCAATTTACAATTATCTTCATCAAGTTTATTCGCTATTTGCTGGAACATTTTAAAAATATGACGAAAAAATAACATTAGACCAGCAAAAAAACATTTTTGTCCTTTGAAAAAGGTCATCTAATTTTGTTATTCATAGTATCTGGTGACAATTCATGCATTAGCAGTTAAAAAAGTCTACTTTGACACTTTTAATAGCTCACTGAATATTTAATGTGACAAATCAGTTGAATATATTAAAAAAAAAAAAAAACAACAAAAAATTCAGAAAAGTCAATCAATAGTGTCTTGAGGCAAATAAGTTTATGCGACTCAAAAACAAGGGCTGTCTTTGGATGCCCTATGCTGTGTGTCAAAAATATCTATCAGTGATATAATATCTGGGACTGAGCAATCGATAATGCTTATCAACATACCTTTTTTGGGGAGTTTGTGAATGACATTCACAGCAGCCTGAAAACGTTTCTGGTGATCCATCACGGACTCTGACATTTCTGGGACCAGCAGAGCTCTTTTTTTTCTTTTTATTCCCCAGGGTGAATGCCTGTAAACAGAAATGGAGAGCCCGATTTTGGTAGACTGGCCTCCGTGCGCTTGGCGTAAAAACAAGCAATTCATTTTTCGTGCCACCACAGGCCTAGTCGACTGTGCTTGGGGTCGTGGTGCATCTTTCTGGGCGTTCTGGCACACTGTTGCCTCACCCCCAACTCATCCAAAAATTTGATGGCAGAAAGAAGTCTGTGCTCGGCATAATAAAGAGTGCATCGTCATTTTCATGCCGGGAGAAATGGTAGAGTTCAGGTGGTTTGTGAGCTCAGTCCATGCGCCTCATTGCACGTCCCCAGCACATCTGCAAATTTGGTTATTAAAAAGTAGAGATTTTAGAGACTGCAGGCTGATAAATTAAGGACTCTGCAGAAGTGTATGGTGGACGTCACGGAATTTAATTCAGAAATATGACGCCGGCGTCGCGCAATCCCTCTGAATCATTGTAGAAATCAGTTTCTTCAACAGATTATAATCATCATCTTAAATATATTTTAATAGCATCTCCATCCTTATTGAGAGGCTGGGGAGGATGTCACATTGATACATGATTTAGGTGCAAGGTGGTCTCCAATTGCCCACGTCTCATACATGGCCGACGATATAATTTATTTACCTGCCAATTACATGCAAGTACTCCAGCAGGTCCGTTACTGTTTTTACAATGTCAAGCACGGCTCTAGCATATTGTGCCCGGACCGCCCTAATTTCGAAATGTTAAAAAGCGCCCGTCATGGCATGTTCAAATGACAGTCAGAAGCAAGACAACAAGGTGGCTTCATTTAAATCCAGAGCGGGGAAAATGTCAGGTTCCGTATGAAAGACAACATGGTTGGCATGTATCGGAACGAGGACACTTAGTGTTGTTGTTGTGTGGTATGTCCATTTATGTTTATTGATATAAAAATGAAAACATGACTTTGGCCATTATTTTGGGAGAGTGATGATATGCTGAGAGCTTCTACGCTGGTCTATAATGGACATTTTGTCTTTTTTTTTAAGCAGGGACGTGTTCGCAGATATTTCGAATAATTCTAAATTACACTATGATAAACAAACTATTACTCGCACAATTGTGTGCTAAAAATAAATAAAAAGAAACTGACAATTTTGCTTTTGTGATTTTTTTAATTGCTTTTTCCTGTTGAAATCGTACGACACTGTGATACCCCCCCCCAAAAAACGAGGTACGTATCGATTATTATTTAATATAATAATGTATTATATGTGATCACTGCAGTGTTATTATTTTTCATGTAATATTTAGCTCATCCGTCCATTATCTGTACCACGAATCCTCACGATGGTGTGGTGTGACGGAGCCGATCTCTGCTGACTTTGGGCAAAAGACGGGATACACCCTGGACTGGTCGCCAGTCAGTGACGATATTATGAGGATTGTAACAGTAGTGTAACAAATACAGATTGTGGTCTCGTCAAAAATCCGCGACCTATTCTGAGGACAGTACAGAGAATGTATGGATAAAACAAATACATACATCTCATTGCAGAATAGTAACAGAAATGTTAGTACGTCGATACAAGTACTTTGTACTTTGGAGACGAGGTAGCGCTAGCAGGCTAACGACGAGAATGTCAACTTACTGTTGTCTGTGGTTTAGTGGCTGATCCAGTCACAGGTCCTGATCAGACCACTTCAATATGAATGCAACAACAGGAACACAGTATTGGCACTTTATCTGTTTTTGTCTGGAAAGGAATTGTCTTCTAAAAGTGTTCCGTATGAGACAGTTGAAGCGCTGGAGTTACATCACGTGACTTGGACGAGGTTGGTCAATGCTCAACCATTGGATGTTTTTTTGCAGCAGGGTCATAAATGTATGTCTGTAAACATTCCAGATGATTGTGAAAGACAGTCTGAAATGTCAACAAAGCCACAAAATGAGTATTTCATTCGTTGCTACGGGATCACCGTTCGATATCTAAATTTACATGACCGCAATCCGATTATCATTTGCGAGTTGTCAAGTTACTGTCGTTGAATAATGCCAAACCGGAAATGGAGGGAAATGAGTTGTAGCACAAAATAAATGTAATGGAATAAAAACAGGTCAGCATGATATATATTTGCAGAATCGTGCAGACAGTTGATAATTTTCTTTATAAAGGAGCTCCATATACGTGTTTTATTGTGATTATTTATTGTAAACATTATTAATATTAACATTGGTAGAGTTAATATATCATTTTAGAATCATGTGATATCAGTCTTTCGTGACCTTTATGGGATTTTGTTTTGAGAGTGATTCCTAAAGCATGTTGCTGGCGCTTGACGTTTGCCAAATATTCTATAAATACAGTACTAATCGATGGATGTACTCGCATGGTTTCGTGCATTTCCTAAATCTTGTTTATGTGACGTCAGCAACAAGAAGGTTGGGACAACGCGGATTCGACTGCGCTAGGATAAATAATATGCGTGCTGAGCAAGAGCCATCAATTATATCGCAGTGACGGAAGGGACGCAGAATAAAGAAAGCAAATCCTCCCTCTCAACAATATGTTGGGAAACAGAAGGAAAGCACCCCCCGTGCGTAAGAACGGGAACGGGACGTCCGATTCTAAGGCCATCCATCCGCTAAGAAGTCTCGGTAAGCCTTGCATGTGTCGTTGTTCCAAAACTCATCTGCAGAGATGATGGTAATCGGTCGTTAAACGAGACCGTTATCAAAGAAGGGACTCGGAAGTCAGCTCTTCATAGAAAAAAAAAAAAAAAGGGTTTTGAATGTAAATTTCTCAAATGCAGTACAAATAATTCCTCGACTCTCTTGATTCACATCAGTTGCCGATGAGAGGAAAGTAAATAGTGGGATTTATTTTCTTTTAGGCCAATGCCGTGAAGTCTACCTCATAGTTAACAATCTCGGCTGTGACAGACAGACAAACAGACAGACATAGACAGATAGAAAGGTCACTTGTGATTTGAAAGGAATTAGCATGATGGAGCTTGCAGAAAAAAAAGTTAGGTCAGTCGTTCAATTGATTTCAATGAATAGAAGAAATCTGTTTTCCAATTGAATTGCCCATAATCCCAAAATTGTCATATCAGGGTATGTACGTGCATTGTAAAGTAAGGTTTCAATCGATTAATGGCATACGGTTTTAATTTCGTATTTTATTTTTTATTGCACGGAAACGTATTGAATTTCTACCGTGAAGTAGAGTAGTCTGTAATTTTCTCAAGGGGTAATCAACTACAAGTACACGTTTGTGGTCAGCGCTCTCCACGCTGTCTTGAAGTGTACAGCATGTTGCGACCTTCATGAACACATGTCAGCAATTACAAATTTTTCAAGTTGCTTCAACTCAAACCACCCAAACTGTTCATCCCGTCTGCCCTTCCTTTGGTTTGATATATCTTTTATTGTAGTCCCATCGCGGTGAATGCAGAGGCGCAGATGGAATTTGAGGAGTGGGTGCGCGCGAGGGGCTGGGGTGGGGGGTAGCAGAGAATAAGCTTAGTAAAAAAAATAAAATAAAATAAAAAAGTAATATACTGTATATCAGTGGCAGACGGTAAATTTTGATCCTGGGTCCTCAGTGCGCCTTTTGTGATCGAATCCACCTCTTTGACAAGAAAGTTGTACTTGATCATTGATTCTTAATAGTGCCATAACATCACAATACAGAATGGGAGCCCCCCCCCCACCCCCTCAGAACTATGTCTACCTTCACACTCCAGAGCATTTTGAAAAACACCTTCCAAGCCCTCTCACCCGCATGCATTGATATGAAAAAGGCTGATGTGTGAAAGAAGAACATTTCACGTATTTGAGGACAAAAACCCAACCGATAACTTTATCTTCCACTACATCACCTCGAGAACTCCAAACCTCGACAGTACAATATAGTCATTCAGAATCAATTTTTATAAGTATGAAAACTTAAAAAAAAAAAAAATGTTTTCAAATTTCCAAGAGGAATTACATTTTGGGCATCATGTTTAGAACCCCTAAAATATAAAAGTAATAATCATAAACGCAACAATTCAAAGGTGTTATAAAATACAAGAAGTAGAGATGGAGAAACTTACTTCGTGCTTAATGAATAAATATATAACTTTCCTGAGCAAATGTTCCTGTTTTTTTCTTGTAGGGTTGCAGGATGATGAAGACGTCAAGTGGATGCTGAAGGGCTCCAATATGGTGAAGGTATGAGGTATACTGACTTGAATGTTGGCAATATTATTGGTTGCACAGCTTCAGATTTCAACGCTTAATGTGGTGACCATCCAGTCAGTGTTGATTCGTCAATAATGTCTGATCCTCAAAGGAGCACGAGAGGTTTTTTCCTTGCTGCTCATATTTTTTGCTGACCCACCAACCTCTCTTGCAATCAATCTTCCACAAAGCTTTAACCTTCAAATTTAAAATACAGAATTTGTCATCCAAACTTAAGATGCAGTTTAAAATCAGAGCAACCTCCAGTGTACAGTCATACTCATACCATGACGAAGCAATTTGTCTTCCCATTGCAGAAAATGCCAAACATCAATTGATGATGATTCAGTCAGTTGATGTGCTCTGTAACATCCCTGAGAAAATAGGCAAAAATATTTATCATTGGTTCCCAAAGTCAAAGGTTATGTTTGCAAATGGTCTTATTTAACTGAACATCACAGAAAAAAAAGAACTAATCGATGAATCGTTCCTCTGCAAAGGTCCGATCACCTCACTGGCAAAAGCGACGTACCCTCAAGCTGCTGGAAGATGGCGTCACAGTTTGGTGCCAGTCCCACAAAACTTTCAGTCGAGCCAAAGAGCAACAATCTTGTAAGTGATTAGCATTTTTTTTCGATACTATAATCCTTTGTTGACACATTTCTAAGCATGATATATTTAAATCGGGAAAACATTTTCAAGAGAGAGAAAATCTTTCTGAGAGGGATTCAATCACTGTCATCTGACATTTTATTATTTATGAACTCCATTTGATTAGTTTTATGGGTTTGACTGTGTATATTCTATTAGAGTAATTTATTATTTTGCCCAGTATGAACTTTAGTGGACTGCTACCTGTTTTTATCGCTGCCACTCTTTAATTTCAAGCGTATTTTAACATTATTTATCGTTATTGTTTGCATGCTGTGTCTGCAGTTTATGTTGTCTGGAGTGTATTCGGAGTTTGTTGTCATCTGTTATTGTGACAGAATGACTGCTCATGCAGCAATGTTGTAAAATTGAAAGCAAATTTCCCGCTGCGATTTAAAAAAAAAAAAAAAAATTAAAAAAAAGTTGATCCTGATTTTTTCTAATTGGGTTCCATGAACTGGAATAGGCTCCTATGTTGACTCATACTGTGAATTCTTCAAATGTAGCTTTTCACATGGTGTGTCTATTTTGGTTAAGTGTAATTGCTACTTTCTGCTCTGGTCACACATGATTTCACATGGTGTCTATTTTGGTGAAGTGTAATTGCTACTTTCTGCTCTGGTCACACATGAAAACACAGCATTTTCCATTCTCCTCAGCTGGCCGAAGGGGAAGGGCGGTGCCTTTTTTTTTTTTATAGACTCTCCAAGTTGTATTTAAAAAGGCAGCTGATCCCTGAAAAAAAATGTTCAAACATTGAGATCAAACATTAAAATTAAAGGGCATGCCGTCATTTTTGACCTTAAAAGCCCTGGCTTAGTGCTCTATATTTACTCAACAGCTGAAATACCAGGTTCAACTCGCTCGACTATGGGTAGGTCTTAAATTGTAACAAGACCTGATGTAGAACGGATGGCGGGCATACAGCACCCTCCATAATTATTGGAACCCCTGGCGAAAATGTGTTCAAAGCCTTAAAAAAAAAGTATATACCGTATTGGCCCGAATATAAGACGGTGTTTTTTTGCATTGAAATAAGGCTGAAAAAGTGGGGGTCGTCTTATATTCGGGGTCTAGACATTATACCCATTCACGACGCTAGATGGCGCCAGATATCAATGAAGTGAATGCTGAATTTGACTCCCCAGGCCAAAGCGAGCCCCTGTCACGAAGAATAAAAATAAAAATAGCGGTAGCACGAAGAAGAAAAATAAAAAAATAGCGATAAGAAAGAAAAGAGAAGAAAATAATAGAAGAGATAACAGAAAATGGAGAAACGTAACGACAATCTGGAGAAAAGTGGGTCGAAGATAGGCCAGGTCAACCGGCAGCTGAGGAGAAGTTATGGTGTAATCATGCGGCAGTGTAGTTTCGTCCAATTTGATCCGAAGCAAAGCAATTCAATCGCCGAAAAATTGAAAAGTCTCCTTTTCTTTCTTCATCTGCCTCACTTACTCAGTCTCCATCACGGAAGTGGAATGCGTATGTGAGGGCTGCCATTCGGAGACGTTGCGGCAGATGGTTGGTGCAGTTCCCGAAGGACGGTGTTTGACGGTGGTCTTCAAGGGTCCCCGAAAGAATCTGGATCTTCTCTGCCAGAACCCTGAAGAGGCTTTTCATTGGACCCGCGGCATCCGGACACTGCAGGAAAGAATTGGCAACATGACCCAGAAGGAGAAACTTGATCAATATCCTTTGATGAATGTGGAATATTCCCTCCCTCATCATTTTCCATTTTCGAACATTTTTGGAAGAAAAAAAAAGCTCCAGGGAGACTCTACGGCGGCGATAAAGTGCCGCCAGGGGCTCTGGA
>NW_017806029.1:935405-935903 GCF_001891065.2 Hippocampus comes
TTTTTTGTTTTAGTTTTTTTTTTTTTTTTTTTTGCTACTTTGATTTCTTGTGATTTTGCTGGACTTTTTTTGAGTGAGTTTTGGAGTTAGTTTCTCCAGTGTATTCCTGTTTACATTTTTGTTAAATACATTTTGGTCGCTCCACCCTGCTCCTCCCTGCTTTTTGGGGTCCTCCAACTACCACCTCAAAAAACATGAGACGTGCACACAGCAACAATGAAACAGCAACAATGAGCAGACACCGAGTGGTCGTGCTGGGAGTCCTTTTAAACAAACAAACTAATGACACAATGCCCAACAGGTGTGCAGCTGCAGGCGAAGCCCGACAGTGCCACCTATTGGCCACAAACAGAACCATGACAGTACGAATGACACAATGACCAACAGGTGTGTAGCTGCAGGCGGAGCCCGACAGTGCCACCTGTTGGTCACAAACAGAACCATGACAGATAGGCTGTCCACTGTTGTGACTGCCGGACCCCAAAGGGGTAACGGTGC
>NW_017806029.1:936366-941634 GCF_001891065.2 Hippocampus comes
CCCAAACAATGCCCCGACCCTGAGAAAACTACTAATGACATCATGACCAACAGGTGTGCCGCTGTGGGCGGAGCCCGACAGTGCCACCTGTTGGTCACAAACAGAACCATGACATATAGGCTGTCCACTGTTGTGACTGCCGTACCCGAAAGGGTTAACGGTGCTACTCTTTCAAATATTGACGTCACCTTCAAGAACGAGTCGGTATATTTTAAACGAGTAACGTTTTGTGATGTTTGATGAGTAATTGTAATCTGATTACTTGATTGTTAAAAGTAATGTTAAATTTGGCATGACTGGAAAATGTGCACATTTTGGAGTAACGCGTTATTATGTTACTTAGTAATCCGTTACCGCCTTTACTGCCTTCGGAAGTATTGAAATCTTCCTCAGTAGCCATTCAATATCCAGTAGTGAATACAAATGTAACATTTGTGCAGCAAAGAAAGATGAAAAACAGGAGAGGAGCCTGGTTTGGAATAACCACTGTACGAGTTGCGTAATTGTATTCAAGATGAGTGAATGCCACCCTTAAGATAAAAGCATTTGAAGCAAGTGGTTGTTTTGTAATTGCAATTTTTTTAATATTTTTGGTTTCAAAAGTATTGTGAAGCTATGAAATTAGAATTTATATATTAAAAAAAATCTAATATAAAAGAAAAGTTGGGTTTAGTCAATAAACATTGCAAAATACGTAAAATATTAAAATTGCAAATATTTGGAAAACCTGATGTGCAAGAAAAAAAAATAACGAGTGCAGATTTGGAGTCAGTGCAAAAAAGAAAAAAAAATCCCAAAATGTTTCCAAAAAATTGGTGACTGGTATTACTAAGAAACAATGTTTAGATCGAATTAACCGTCTAATCACTCACAGTTTCAATTTTCAGTATCTAAAGTTGATTAAAATGATTAAGCCACTAAATGTAACTACGAAAAAAATACATATGCATTTAGAATACTTTACATCAAATAAATAAAAATAGAAATAAAATAGTAGAACTGATGGAATCACATTGACACAAAATAAATATTGTATTCTCTGGCATCCTTTTTGTTTGCTTTTATTTTGTCTTTTGCCCAACACAGCGCAGAGGAACCATTTGATGACACCCAATGGCTTCACCATGTACATGCTGTCCAAGGAGAATTCTGTTTTTGACCCGGAACATGTTCGAGTTTATCAAAACATGAAACAACCGCTGGCGCACTACTTCATTTCCTCATCCCACAATACATACTTGACTAAGGATCAGCTGACCGGAGAGAGCGGCGTCGAGCCATATATCCGGTAAGAATGAAAAGGAATCCATAGCGGTTTTTTTTAAGTGTATTTAACAGTGCCATAAAAAAAATATTTATAATTTCCTGAGGCAAATTTAGCACATCTAAATGTTTCAGATCATCAAGCCAATTTGAAAATCTCACAATGACAACACAAGTCAATGCAAAGTGTAGTGTGGTTAAAAAAAAAGTCTTTGTTAAATTGTAAGTTGACTGTGATGAACCGGTTTTTGGAACGTTTCGTTCAATTTCACCGGCCAAAGCCATGCATGATGACCACCAGATTTTTTTTTTTTAATTTAAGAGCTTACTTGTTCATCTGTCAGAAAAAGTGTTGTTTTTTTTTTTTTTTAGAGCCCTGAATCATGTGTTCACTTCTCAATATATATATATATATATATATATTTTTTTTATAATGAGATCAACTAGATCGATTATAAATAAAACACTTTGCCTCCAAAACCAAAATGTATACAACAATCGCATTACCGATCAGAAGAAACAGTGCTGGTGTTAACCGATTGTCCTCCCTGGTGGACATTTTTTTTCTCCACCGTTGCACCTTAAATATGTGAAGCTTGTTGTATAAATTATTTTTCAGAGATGGGTGCTTTACTCTATTTTGCCGGTCCATCCTACGTCACTGAACATGGTTTTTATTCATATAATAATCGTCCACAGTCTCCCGTCTGTCTTCGTCCTGAAGGACAAGTACAAATGGAGCGTTCCGTCCCAGGGATGGAATGCACATCTCTGTTGAAAAGTATATAAAGTTGAAGTCAAAATTATGACCCAGCAGTAGTGTTGCGCCAAGGACAGGTACCATTACGGTGTTGTGAATTTTAGCCGGCCAAAATTATGCAATACAATAATTTCCAAGTCCTGGTACTTAGGGTGCAAAAAAGCTCCAGTTATATCATTTCAGATCTGCCTGACACACACAGAAGGCCGAAGCCCGCCTGTGACGTGCGTCATGTCAAATCCTTCCCGTAAAGAAATAGCATGAATATGATAACTAAAAATCTGAGTCTGGATGTGGATCGTTCGCATTCACAACCATCTAACTTCACACACTAGTTGTGCTTTATAACCCTTTTAGGGACAGCGGTGACTACAGTGGACAGTTTATCATATTATCAGGTTACAGGGTGCACGAGACGGTTAAAGGACATTTTGATCCGGCTTCCTCAAGCGCGTGTGCTGTTCTACCTTGCCGGTAGTGCGTTTTAGTGAAGGAGTACATGCATATCCATTTCATCCCCAGGTACATCCTGTTAAGTATTGTTGTAAAACATGTGGATATTGGTAGAAGGCGTTGATAGTAATTCCGTTTTAATTCATGCATTTTATACAATAATGCTTTTTATGTTTCCCCACCCCCTGTTCTGATTTTTGATTTCCCACGATGCTTTATCATGATCTAGGCATCGCCGTACCCTCTGATCCTTTCCTTGGAGAACCACTGCTCTGTGGAGCAGCAGGCAGTGATGGCTCGACACCTGAAGAGCATCCTTGGAGACAAATTGCTGACCAAGCCCGTTGGTGGCCTCGACCCCAACACCCTGCCTTCACCGGAAGTATGTTAGGAAACTAAAAAAAAAGGCCCGGTTGAAAATCCAGTGCATTAGATTGAACCTGAGTACAACATACCAAGAATTTTGAAAATCTGATGATGCGTACTGAAAGAATTTTGTTTTTTTGTCGGAGGAGCCGCCTGTACAGCACCTAGCACAAAAGCTAAGCCTTGCAATTATCAGGGTTTGACATTAACGGTGGCTCGCTGGTCCGTGTCCATGACGCTGCTGTGTGGGGCCATGACCTACTTTCAGATACTGCCCTGACTGGATTAGCCTCATGTTGCTAGCTTTGGCTAGCGCAGTCGCTGCTAGCTTTAATACAAACCCAATTCCATTGAAGTTAGGATGTTGTGTAAACAGTAAATATAAACAGAATACAATGATTTGCAAATAATTTTTTCATTAATTAGTATGTGGGGACAGTAAAGCTTTTGACAAGACCACCACAACTTGGGTCATGGTGGCTCGGTCAGGCCACTACCAAAAAAAAAATGCTTAATGTCGGGCCCTGCATTGCACAAATGTCTTTAAAAATGCGGGTATTTTTCTATTGCTCTTATTTGAACCCTCCTGTTATCTAACACGTCAAATTGTTCCACATTGTGCATATTTGCATTGAATCGATTGCTAATTAAGGTGTGATGAGATACAATCAGATATTCTGGATAAAACACACCCCAAATTCATAATACCAAACACAAGGGTTGAACTCATTTTTCCTCTGGGTAATATGTGGGTAAAGTGTGGTCGTGTGCACTGTTTGCAGGATCTGAAAGGTAAAATCCTCGTTAAGGGGAAGAAAGAGAAGCCAGCGATGCGGGAAGGCACGTCAAGCTCGTCAGACCTCAGCTCATCAGACGATGAAGTCAACCAAGCTGAGAGCAGTACCCATAACAGGAAAAAAGATGACAAGGTCTACACATGTCATTGTTTTTGTCAGAGTGAAGATGCATTGGGAGTGACCGTTTTTTTTTTGTTGTGACTTTAGCCGGCCGCGCCTCAGATGAGTTCAGAGCTGTCAGAATTGGTCGTGTACACCCGCAGTGTGCACTTTAAAAGCTTTCAACACGCTGCCAAATCCCCGCCAAGTGACATGTCCTCATTTTCTGAAAGTGAAGCCCTCAGACATGTCAAAGACTCAGGTATTGTATCCACTGTTTATGTGTTGAAAGCTACTTGCTTACAAACGTAATCATCACACATGACTTGTAACGGGTATCTTGCCTAATCATCTATCCAAATATATTTTTTCATAAATATGTGGCTATCCTTTCAATATGTACGACGGCAGTGCATTGTGAGAGATGCCAAAAAAGGCCAAACCCCTCTATAGATTTTCTATAGCGATGACTTCCGGATTCCAAGTTAATTTCACAACCAAAGTGTGCCATGCATTTTCTGATCAGCTTTATCCGCATTTGGGCTAAGGAGGCATGCTACTTTCCGGTTGCTAGTCGACCACATAGCGATACTTGCAAAATCTGCGCAATCCGCTAAAATGACACCAAGTGTTTGTGGTCAAAGCATCACATCTCATTGAATGAGCCATTTGCTCTATCATAGTACATGCAGGTCCGTGTAAATATAGACTTGCACGGCTTATTTTGACACGTTCAACTTAAATTTTGGGGGCAGAGAGAATCAACCATAAAGTACAATCGAGAATCAGTAAAATAAGTGTTTATTGTCACGTTCTTTGACACACAGAAAAACTCCCATTAGGGAAAAAAATGCTGCTAAAATAACATATCTTGGTTTACAAAGACTTACTGGCATCCAGTCCATGTCATGTTGTGAATTAAACTGACGCATTTTAAAGTTCACAAGATCTACTGTATTTTTAATGCTGTTATTAGAGGTAATAAAAAAAAAAATCTGTCAAACTTATGCTTGGCTAAATGACTGGTTCGTGATATTGCTAATGTGGCATAAACTATGTTTATTTGGATTGGAAAAAGATAATGGAAAACAGTGAATAATGCAATGCAAAAAAATTCAAGGGAGTTTGTAGTTTACATATTTTGAGGGTTTGTCGCAGTGACGTGAAATCGGTTTTGCACGATATTTTTTCATATCTGCGTATCTGGCTCGACGAGATGGGTTTCTTTGTTTTTACCCTCCAGGGATGTATTTTGTGCGCCACAACAGCCACCATCTTAGCAGGGTCTACCCCTCAGGACAGCGACTACAGTCGTCCAACTATAACCCTCAGGAAATGTGGAATGGAGGCTGCCAACTTGGTAAGACATTTTCAAATTCAATTGATAAAAAACAAAGACGAGGCATACGGGATAATGACGCATGACACCGTCGTAGATGAAATATTTTTTGATTCGGGCGGGTATTACATGCAGCCAAGTGCTTGTTTCAAAAACGAGTTATTGACAGTGAAATCAAACGCTGTTGTGTT
>NW_017806029.1:942095-976899 GCF_001891065.2 Hippocampus comes
TACATGCAGCCAAGTGCTTGTTTCAAAAACGCGTTATTGACAGTGAAATCAAACGTTGTGTTGTGGTTTTTTTTCCCCTCCCAGTGGCTCTGAATTTCCAAACTCCTGGTGAACAGATGGATCTAAATCGAGGCAAATTCATGCAGAATGGTCAATGTGGCTACATTCTGAAGCCCCCTTTCATGTGCCAGCCGTACACCACCTTTAATCCAGAGAATGTTGGTGGCGGTCCTGGCCATGCGCCTGTTCTTTTCACTGTTAAGGTACGAAAACTGACACACCAACTGCGAATTCCAATAAAAAAACGTTTTTACAGTGCATCACAAAGTGCGGTTGCTGTTCCACTTTACTTCCGATGTTTGATTGGCAGGAGGGGGTCAAACAATCACGACCCTTTTCCATAGATTCACTTGTTTATTAATTGTTATTTCAGGTTATTTCCGCACAGCAGTTACCTAAGCAAGAGAAGAAGAAGCCGACAGCCATTGTGGATCCCCATGTTTGGGTTGAGATACATGGTGTTACGATTGATAACAACAAGAAGAAAACCCATCACATCCAAAATAATGGTATGTACACTACCATGAAGCAAGTGAGAAATAGGTTGATATGCTCACGAGACTTTACATCGACATGATCCGGGGCGTTACCGGTCAGCCCTCTTATGAGTTTTTAATGACATCCTCTTGGCTAAAAACACTGCAGACTATGTGTGTATTGTTTTGTTGGACCTGACTGCAGCCTGATGTGGTAGACCAGGGTATTCTGTTGGCTCATGTACACCACCAGGTGGGCATTGGCGGTACAGCTCGAGTGGTTGAGAGATCCTAATTGGCAGGCAGTACATTTTGTGTTAGACTGGGATGCTCTAAGTCCTGCTTTGCCTCTCATGGTGTTCCACAGGCTTCTATTTTGGGGCCCCTGCTAATCATAATAATAATAATCATCATCATCATCATCCATTGAAATTGTCGAGCACTTTTCTGAAGAACTCAAAGACGCTTCACGGTTTTAGAATAAGTAAGCGACAAAACTGGTATAAGGCTGGAGGGGCCATAGGTACATACTAGCAGCCACACTTCCTTCAGCCCGCTCCAGGGCAGCTGTCAAGAGTTCTGGTCTTGCCGCACCTCACCTTTCTGAGCTCCTCCACCTTTGCGTAGCTGCCCGGTGTCTCAGGTCTGAGGATGCGACTGAAGGTACAGAGGACTAAGGACACGGAGGGAAACTCTGGCCAGTAAGGAGCTTGAGCTTGTACTTGCCTTAACCCATGGCTTGGACTCTCAAACCAGTCATAATGAGAGAAGTTGACACTCTTCCACTTGTTGTCCAAAGTGAGTGGCAACAAGCAGGTGTAAGGGGGGATATATATTTCCCCCTTGTTGGGTGCCTTTACATTGTGGTTCACTGGTGAACGAGAGCGTTGGCACTCTAGAACTGATAATGGAGGAATGGGTTCTCAACGTTTGCCTTTGAATAGGCGTCTAGCAAAGTTCCCTACGAGAAGCAGATTTCAAGTGTGTAAAGTAAATTTGTTTAAATGGAAGTGAGTTCATCTTTCATTCATCTATCGTTGTTTCAGGTTTTAATCCACAATGGGACTGCACCTTTAATTTTACCATTCATGCTCCTGGCCTGGCTCTTGTTCGCTTTTTGGTTGAAGATCACGACTATACTTCAAGCAACGACTTTCTCGGACAATACACACTGCCTTTTACAAGTCTCCGCACAGGTACGGTATGACTGAAAAAGCAGTGCGAATGCTCAGATTGATGGGCACTCACAACTTTAGGTTGCTTCTCCTAACATGCACTACTTTGGCTTGTACAGGTTATCGCCATGTCCGACTGCTCAAGCAGGATGGCTCCAGCCTTTCACCCTCCTCACTCTTCATCCATGTCGAGATCATCGACTGTCAGGATAGCCATTCCAAGTCATCTAAATCACAGGGCTAAGGCATCTCAAGCAAACAAGATACAATTCCATTTGTACCTCTTGGAAGCATCAAAACAATCGTTGCGTTGCTTTTGAAGCAGCACAGTAAGCAGTTTTAAGTTATAGAAAGTGGTACATTGGAACCTTGATTTAATGGACAGAACGGGGGTCGTGCATTAGAGCTGATTGTCCATTAAGTTCAACTCCTTTTTTTCGTGGGATAAAAACACCCAATACAGGAACAAACCTCTATTCATTATCATCAGTCATTTAGGTCAGCATTGGATAAATCAGGGAACTTCTGCAGTGAGTTGACTGCACTGACAGTGTAAAGCCCAAATAATATCGCACGCCCCACTTTTGATAATTTTTTTTTTCTTTAAAAAAATTGTAAAATATCATATGGATTTCGTTCGGCGTCACGATTGTGTGCCGCTTGTGTCCCGCTTGGTGTTGATTGTTCATAAAAAAAAAAATAAATAAAAAAAAATCCAATTGTATACCTGTCTATTTGAAGCCCGAATTGTAACCAAAATTCAAGGGGCAACAACCGTTCACTGTGTCACTGTGCATGCATATATGCACACACTCACACATCTGTACACAGAGACTTTAGAGAGCGCTTGCATTTTAAAGCATTTTAAGCTGTTTAGATGTAATGTGTGTGTACAAGTCTTTAAAAATGCGGGTATTTTTCTATTGCTCTTATTTGAACCCTCCTGTTATCTAACAAGTCAAATTGGTCCACATTGTGCATATTTGCATTGAATCGATTGCTAATTAAGTTGTGATGAGATACAATCAGATATTCTGGATAAAACACACCCCAAATTCATAATACCTAACACAAGGGTTGAACTCATTTTTCCTCTGGGTAATATGTGGGTAAAGTGTGGTCGTGTGCACTGTTTGCAGGATCTGAAAGGTAAAATCCTCGTTAAGGGGAAGAAAGAGAAGCCAGCGATGCGGGAAGTCACGTCAAGCTCGTCAACGATGAAGTCAACCAAGCTGAGAGCAGTACCCATAACAGGAAAAAAGATGACAAGGTCTACACATGTCATTGTTTTTGTCAGAGTGAAGATGCATTGGGAGTGACCGTTTTTTTTTTGTTGTGACTTTAGCCGGCCGCGCCTCAGATGAGTTCAGAGCTGTCAGAATTGGTCGTGTACACCCGCAGTGTGCACTTTAAAAGCTTTCAACACGCTGCCAAATCCCCGCCAAGTGACATGTCCTCATTTTCTGAAAGTGAAGCCCTCAGACATGTCAAAGACTCAGGTATTGTATCCACTGTTTATGTGTTGAAAGCTACTTGCTTACAAACGTAATCATCACACATGACTTGTAACGGGTATCTTGCCTAATCATCTATCCAAATATATTTTTTCATAAATATGTGGCTATCCTTTCAATATGTACGACGGCAGTGCATTGTGAGAGATGCCAAAAAATGCCAAACCCCTCTATAGATTTTCTATAGCGATGACTTCCGGATTCCAAGTTAATTTCACAACCAAAGTGTGCCATGCATTTTCTGATCAGCTTTATCCGCATTTGGGCTAAGGAGGCATGCTACTTTCCGGTTGCTAGTCGACCACATTGCGATACTTGCAAAATCTGCGCAATCCGCTAAAATGACACCAAGTGTTTGCGGTCAAAGCATCACATCTCATTGAATGAGCCATTTGCTCAATCATAGTACATGCAGGTCCGTGTAAATATAGACTTGCACGGCTTATTTTGACACACTCTACTTCATTTTGGGGGCAGATAGAATCAACCATAAAGTACAATATAGAATCAGTAAAATACGTGTTTATTGTCATGTTCTGTGACACACAGAAAAACTTCCATTAGGGAAAAAAATGCTGCTAAAATAACATATCTTGGTTTACAAAGACTTACTGGCATCCAGTCCATGGCATGTTGTGAATTAAACTGACGCATTTTAAAGTTCGCAAGATCTACTGTATTTTTAATGCTGTTATTAGAGGTAATAAAAAAAAAAATCTGTCAAACTTATGCTTGGCTAAATGACTGGTTCGTGATATTGCTAATGTGGCATAAACTATGTTTATTTGGATTGGAAAAAGATAATGGAAAACAGTGAATAATGCAATGCAAAAAAATTCAAGGGAGTTTGTAGTTTACATATTTTGAGGGTTTGTCGCAGTGACGTGAAATCGGTTTTGCACGATATTTTTTCATATCTGCGTATCTGGCTCGACGAGATGGGTTTCTTTGTTTTTACCCTCCAGGGATGTATTTTGTGCGCCACAACAGCCACCATCTTAGCAGGGTCTACCCCTCAGGACAGCGACTACAGTCGTCCAACTATAACCCTCAGGAAATGTGGAATGGAGGCTGCCAACTTGGTAAGACATTTTCAAATTCAATTGATAAAAAACAAAGACGAAGCATACGGGATAATGACGCATCACACCGTCGTAGATGAAATATTTTTGATTCGGGCGGGTATTACATGCAGCCAAGTGCTTGTTTCAAAAACGAGTTATTGACAGTGAAATCAAACGCTGTTGTGTTGTTTTTTTTTTTTTTTTTGCGTTATTGACAGTGAAATCAAACGTTGTGTTGTGGTTTTTTTTCCCCTCCCAGTGGCTCTGAATTTCCAAACTCCTGGTGAACAGATGGATCTAAATCGAGGCAAATTCATGCAGAATGGTCAATGTGGCTACATTCTGAAGCCCCCTTTCATGTGCCAGCCGTACACCACCTTTAATCCAGAGAATGTTGGTGGCGGTCCTGGCCATGCGCCTGTTCTTTTCACTGTTAAGGTACGAAAACTGACACACCAACTGCGAATTCCAATAAAAAAACGTTTTTACAGTGCATCACAAAGTGCGGTTGCTGTTCCACTTTACTTCCGATGTTTGATTGGCAGGAGGGGGTCAAACAATCACGACCCTTTTCCATAGATTCACTTGTTTATTAATTGTTATTTCAGGTTATTTCCGCACAGCAGTTACCTAAGCAAGAGAAGAAGAAGCCGACAGCCATTGTGGATCCCCATGTTTGGGTTGAGATACATGGTGTTACGATTGATAACAACAAGAAGAAAACCCATCACATCCAAAATAATGGTATGTACACTACCATGAAGCAAGTGAGAAATAGGTTGATATGCTCACGAGACTTTACATCGACATGATCCGGGGCGTTACCGGTCAGCCCTCTTATGAGTTTTTAATGACATCCTCTTGGCTAAACTCTCAAACCAGTCATAATGAGAGAAGTTGACACTCTTCCACTTGTTGTCCAAAGTGAGTGGCAACAAGCAGGTGTAAGGGGGGATATATATTTCCCCCTTTTTCGGTGCCTTTACATTGTGGTTCACTGGTGAATGAGAGGGTTGGCACTCTCGAACTGATAACGGAGGAATGGGTTCTCAACGTTTGCCTTTGAATAGGTGTCTAGCAAATTTCGGTGCCTTTACATTGTGGTTCACTGGTGAATGAGAGGGTTGGCACTCTCGAACTGATAACGGAGGAATGGGTTCTCAACGTTTGCCTTTGAATAGGTGTCTAGCAAAGTCCCCTATGAGAAGCAGATTTCAAGTGTGTAAAGTAAATGTGTTTCAATGGAAGTGAGTTCATCTTTCATTCATCTATCGTTGTTTCAGGTTTTAATCCACAATGGGACTGCACCTTTAATTTTACCATTCATGCTCCTGGCCTGGCTCTTGTTCGCTTTTTGGTTGAAGATCACGACTATACTTCAAGCAACGACTTTCTCGGACAATACACACTGCCTTTTACAAGTCTCCGCACAGGTACGGTATGACTGAAAAAGCAGTGCGAATGCTCAGATTGATGGGCACTCACAACTTTAGGTTGCTTCTCCTAACATGCACTACTTTGGCTTGTACAGGTTATCGCCATGTCCGACTGCTCAAGCAGGATGGCTCCAGCCTTTCACCCTCCTCACTCTTCATCCACGTCGAGATCATCGACTGTCAGGATAGCCATTCCAAGTCATCTAAATCACAGGGCTAAGGCATCTCAAGCAAACAAGATATAATTCCATTTGTACCTCTTGGAAGCATCAAAACAATCGTTGCGTTGCTTTTGAAGCAGCACAGTAAGCAGTTTTAGAAAGTGGTACATTGGAACCTTGATTTAATGGACTAATTCCATTTGTACCTCTTGGAAGCGTCAAAACAATCGTTGCGTTGCTTTTGAAGCAGCGCAGTAAGTGGTCAAAAGTTATAGAAAGTGGTACATTGGAACCTTGATTTAATGGACAGAACGGGGGTCGTGCATTAGAGCTGATTGTCCATTAAGTTCAACTCCTTTTTTTCGTGGGATAAAAACACCCAATACAGGAACAAACCTCTATTCATTATCATCAGTCATTTAGGTCAGCATTGGATAAATCAGGGAACTTCTGCAGTGAGTTGACTGCACTGACAGTGTAAAGCCCAAATAATATCGCACGCCCCACTTTTGATAATTTTTTTTTTCTTTAAAAAAATTGTAAAATATCATATGGATTTCGTTCGGCGTCACGATTGTGTGCCGCTTGTGTCCCGCTTGGTGTTGATTGTTCATAAAAAAAAAAATAAATAAAAAAAAATCCAATTGTATACCTGTCTATTTGAAGCCCGAATTGTAACCAAAATTCAAGGGGCAACAACCGTTCACTGTGTCACTGTGCATGCATATATGCACACACTCACACATCTGTACACAGAGACTTTAGAGAGCGCTTGCATTTTAAAGCATTTTAAGCTGTTTAGATGTAATGTGTGTGTACAAGTAGAGCTAGTTGTAGTTATTAGATCCTTTTTTTTTATTTTTACCCTTCTGGTATTTCTTAAGTTAATAATTGTTGCATCAATGAGTTATGTTTTGGCACTTTTGGATAATTTAAATCAAAATAACCCAGGGACTTTATTGTTGTTGTTCCATCACAACAAAATGGTTCATATTTGCTTCACTGCTTGGGGGGTCGGGGGGGGGGGCAATTCTGCTTGTGATTCTGATAAAAATATATGCAATATATCATGTTTATTCAAGGGGATCAACTTTTATTATAATTGCAACCGTCCTTTTAAAATTAATTTGAAAGTTTGTGGGAATTTGGTCTAGTATTCTATTACATGTGTAATTATTTTGTTAGGATTTGGGATTTGGGGCTGAATTTCCCCATTTCCCTCAAAATACTAACTTTGTGGGTTTAACTAGGTAATGTGTGCAATATATTGAGAGATGTCAGTATTATTGAAATTTTCCGTGAATTGTTTCTTTGTCAAAGTGTAACAACTGCTGTGAGGTTGAAAGTCAAAATCTGAGTATTTATTAACCACGACACAGACAATTCAAACTGAACACTAAGGATGTCACAAACATAATGATTAAAATAATATTTTATATTTTGTTTTTGGTTGTTTTTTTTTTTTTTTGTATTGCTGTCTAAAAACTAAGTCTGCTCTTTGCACAAAGGTTTTGTTTTAAACACCTGGACTCCAGACTTCTGACAAACCAAGAATGCGTAAAAATGGGAATTTGTAACCACCAAAGAGTCCTGATTCATTGAATTCTGAGGCTGGCTGTAAATCATGTTGAGCCGCTGTGGCGGAATCTTTGTTGCCAACTCCTCACCAAAGAAAGTAGAGATTGACTGTCCTAAACGTCGCTTGGGGTTGCTTAATGCTGCCATCACCCATTTGCATAATAGACCATGTGCATGCTGTAATGGACACTGTAAGAAAGGAATAATGGCTTGGGAGAGACAAAAGGTGGGTAAAAAAACCACCCTAAATAGGTTTACAATTACAAATGCACTTTATTCTCTGGATTCTTGTTTCTTTTATTGTCACAATTCTAATCATCCTCCTTGATATGAGAAAAGTGAACCAATAGAGACACTCAGGTTACTTAGTTGGTTTCTCTATTTCTTATTTCCTTTTTTTATTTTATTTTTTTGTTTAGTTTTCTTAAGTTTGGTTTGGTCACGATGCAACACGAACATTTTAACCTTGTTTTTTGTATACAATCTACTTTAACAATCTAACCAAAAAGAGACAATCGAACACATCTCAATTACATTTGAGAAAATTAAGGTACTGTACCTAAAACTAGGCCCTCATTCAGTTTCATTGTTTTTGTTCGGTTTGTTTGTTTGTTTGTTTTTCTTTGTTTGTTTGTTTTTCAGACCCCCACCTCCATCCTCCGGGAAACTGACGGAAGCACATGTCGAGAATAATAACGATACATACTGTACTTTCACATCAGAGTTTCCAATAACATCAGAAAAAGTCGCGAGTCGCTAGAGGAAAATTCGCTAAATATAGCGAGAAAGTCGCTAAATTGGCAATACTGGGCGGAATTGTGAAGAGGAGTCGTGTAATCGTGTGTGTTTTTTTGGGGTCAGAGGTTAGCGCAGTGGTTCTTAACCTTGTTAGAGGCATCGAACCCAACAGTTCATATGCACATTCACCGAACCCTTCATTAGTGAAAAACAAAAATATGACTTCTTACAAATTCAAGACATAAAAACGCATTTATTCCAAACAGAAAAAAAATAAATAAAATTTCAAGACATAAGTATTAAGTTTTTTACATTTTACGACGTACTATAACAACAGTCGAACGTTGACTCCTGAGCTAACGAAATTTCCCACTGCACTGAATGCACAAGCAATGTAATCATTAATTGACATTTTAAGTCGGGTATGTCTTAACCTCCATGGCAGAGGCTCCGTCGAACCCAGGTTCAGAACCACTGGATTAGCTGCATACCTGGTTCACACTCCTTACCAGTAGGTGGCAGTAATGTACCTGAAAGTTTCTTGCCAACCACCATAAAACTTCAGGAGAAGAAGACAGAAACCAGAGGGGTGGCTCGTGTTGGATTATGGATACATTTTTCAAAAGTACACATAGCGGGAGTCCATCTTCTGCTATTAGTATTATTCATGGTGATGATGAGAGATCCAGTAGGGTTAGCAGCGTCAGAACCAGCACAGCGGGAGTGGATGCGGAGGGTGACATTGACGCCAGCATGTCCCTTGACTCTTCAACTCGGTTGCTGGAAGAGTCTGAGGAGGATTCGGAGGTGGAGGAGACTGACGCTCGGGAGCTGGAAAATGCCGAAGCCACCAGGGCGCTAAAACGCTACCTCGAGAACTGCGAAAAGTAAGATAATGCATTTTTTCGTCATATTCAGGTATATTATAGTTGATTAATTTTCACCATTACTCGTGAGGCCGATTGAGAGAAATCTGCTCTCGTAGGTTAAAAATGTGTATTTGCATACATTTTTAGAGATGTTATGTATACTGTAATCTCCTTGTTGCCTCGTTTTCGATTTGATGAATTTTTAATGCAGTATTTCTGTTTATCGCAGACGTAGGGATAGTCGTCGTCCTTTTTCTTAAAAAAATAAACAAACAAACCTGATCACCAACGCACACACTCAGGCACATTTATGTACCGTTATACTTTCATACTAGTAATCAATATTTCATGAAAGTACACTCAATCTAATCAATATTTCATTAAATTACACTCAATCTAACACATTCCAAAAATTGCGGCATTTAAACAATTTACCGCCTGTAAATTGATTTATATAGTATTTTTTGTACTTTTGAACCTGTTTTTCAACACAGCAAACGATTCACATCTTTACAAAAATGACAACTTTTAAATTTAATTTGCCTCCTTTTTTCAAGCTGTTTTCAGGGATACTCTTGCCTATAAAAATATTTTAATTATGTTGCATACCTATGACATTCAATTTGGGCTAGTCGCAACACTTGGTTTATTTGGAAAAAAAATCACCACTCACCTGTTAACTATTTATTTGAATTATTTTATTTTTTATTTTTTAGATTTTACATCTTTTCAAAGTTCTTGAAACGTGAAGGCATGGGCAAGAGCAAAGTGTACACTGGCAGGGCCAAGTGTATGCAGCCTTTTTGCAAAAACACAGGTGTGACCTACACCTCAGTTTCCAGGGCCCATCTTACCCGGCACTATGAAAACGTGAGTTAAAAGCTTGAAATGTATTTTAATGAAAACAGTTAGACTTTTATACTTAGGGACAGAATGAACAAAAGTATAAAATAAGTGCAATTAATTCTAAAGAGAACAATATTTAGTAAATATTATTTTTACAATTTTTTTGGGGGGGTTCAAATAGGCGCACCCTGGACAGAAGCACGAGCTCACCGCCGCGCTGGCTGGAAACAGTAAGCGTGGCCGTAGCCACTCCATGGAGTGTCCCTCCAAGAGGCGCCACCTCTCAGTGGAGGAATCTGTCAGGCACAAGTTCAGCCAGGACATGGCCAAGAAGATTGTTACAAGGTGAGGAAACATGAACTCGAAAAATATCAGTTTAATTTTCCTCTGGGTTCAAGTTTCGTATTTGTTTACAAATATTTAAAATTGATTATTTATCTTCTTCATAATGCTGCTAATTTAATCAATCATTATTTATTAGCAGATGTATGCAATTATTTTTAAATGTCCTTTTACAGGTGGTTTGTGGAAACACTTTCCCCCCTCAGCCTTTGTGAACACCCCTACACACGGGAGATGTTTGCCTACCTCAGTCCTCAGTTCCAGCTCATGTCCAGGAACACCCTGGCGAGGGACCTGGGTGATCTGATGGATAAAGCCAAGCTGCAGCTCAACAACCTGCTGTACAAGCAGACGTGGGTGGCAACCACTGCTGACAGCTGGTCGGTGCAGAGACGGTAAAGCTATACATTTGTCATATTATTTTGATTTGATCTACTCTACTTTACATATGACAGACACATTTATTACATGATTAATATAATCGTAATATTTCCACAGTGCCTTCCTGGGCATGACTGTGCACTGGATAGATCGGCCCAGTTTGAAGAGGATGAAGGCAACCTTGGCATGCAGGGAGTTGAAGGTAGAAATGAAAACATGTCATGTGTGGATTTTACAAAATATATTTTGTTCTTAATTTGAGTGACTTGGCCCGAGTTAAAAAAAAAAAATTGAAGCCTAATAAGTACTGAATAAATCTTGAGAACAAAAACAAGAAATATTTTTCCCAGGTCAGCCAGACACATGAGCTCCTGGGCGAAGTCATCCATGACATCCACCAGGAGTTTGGCATTGCCAATAAGGTGGTCGCTACCACCACAGACAATGGCGCAAACTATGTCGCCGCCTTCGATGCCTTTGGGGAACAGAAGGAGAGGCTGGTGGTTCAGGAGGAGGATGAGGAAGTGTTAACAGCGCAGCTTTGCGACGTCCAAGGACAGCTTGACGCCGAGGACAATGACTCCAATCCCCATCTCACTCTGCCACCTCACCGCCGCTGCTGGTAAGAAATAGCAGATTTTGAAGATTTAACTTTGAAAGCGAGGTGCTACTTTCAATGTTTATTTTGTTCCAGTGTGCATACCATGAACCTCTTGGCGACCACGGACATAAACGAAGTCGTGGGCTGGAGCAGGGGGCACACTCCTTGGCGCAAGGCAACCGCCAAGGTCCAATACCTCTGGAAACTCCAGAAACAGAGCCTTATTGCTGCCAATCAGCTCAAGACAGCTATCAAGAGGAAGCTGACAACTCCGGTTTTAGTTAGGTAATGTATTCTCCAAATCATGAATTACCGTATTTTCCGGATTCTAATTCGCTGCGGAGTATAGGTCACACTAGCCATAAAATGCATAATAAAGAAGAAACAAATATATGTCACACTGAGTATAAATCGTATTTTCTGGGGAAATCTATTTGATAAAATCCAACACAAAGAACATACGAGTCGTCTTGAAAGGCAATTTAAAATAACAATAAAATAGAGATATGTTAACATTACATGACGCATAAACAAGGAACCGAGACCGTGCTTGGTATGTTCACATAACATATGAAGCGTTATTCAGATAACTCTAGCATGAAGAAGATACATACATCATAAGTTTACCAAACCATCAGTGTTACTCCAAATCACTAAATCCAATGAAATCTGCATCCTCTGTGTCAGTTTTAAAAAACTCCCCCAACTCGGGTGGGAGAAGATGTGGCGCTTCCTCTTCTACGTCGCTTACGTCAGTCTCATCTTGATTTATCAACACGTGCCTCTGGCGCCCTCTTGTGGTGTAATGTGAAAATAACATGTGAAATGATAATTTCACACAAGTCGCTCCGGAGTATAAATCGCAACCCCAGTCAAACTATGAAAAAAGTGTGACTTATAACCCGGCAAATACGGCATATTAATTGTCTCTCACTTTTTTTTTATTTTATTTTTTTTAACGTGTGTTATCGCTGTAGGTGGAACTCCTACTTCAACAGTGTGAATGTGCTGCTGGAGGTGATGTCTCTGCCTGAGCAGGTGGAGGCCATCAACAACATCATTATGAACCAGCCCGGAGGCAAGGCAGGAGCGGCAATTCTGGATCAAGACATCAGCGTATGAAAAAAATAAAATTAATTTAATTTGTGAACCATTACCGATGGGCAAAAACAGCCAGTTTGTGCCGCTTTTCGTAGTCTGTTGCGCATCAAGTTTCCTCGTGAACTTTTCAGGTCCTGACGGAGTACAGGGATGTCATGAAGCCTGTGGCGGACACCCTGGACAGCCTGCAGGGGGAGGACAACGCCTACATGGGCATCCTCCTCCCGACGCTCCTGGTCTTGAAGAGGTGGCTGCTACAGGACCAGCAGAGGGGTGAGCTGCAGTATGCCCAGCCCCTGATCCAGTCCCTTCTCAGAGGCTTTGACAAAAGGTGTGTGTATAAAATGTTGTAATACATTTTACTCTCTATTCAGGGGTGCTGGAGAGGAGGTTCTGTCGGGATGACGAGTCTCAGATTTAGGAGGAGCAGTGTGGGTTTTGTCCCGGCCGTGGAACACTGGAAGAACTCAACACCTTTGGCAGGGTCATCGAGGGTGCATGGGAATTTGCCCAACCAGTCAACATGTGCTTTGTAGACTTAGAGAAGGCGTTCGACCCTGTCCCTCGGGGAGTTCTGTGGGGCGTGATTTGGAACTATGGGGTACCGAACCCTCTGATATGGGCTGTTTGTTCCCTATACCAGCTATGTCACAGTTTGGTTCGCATTGCCGGCATTAAGTCGGATTCATTTCCATTGACGGTTGGACTCTGCTAAGGCTGCCTTTTGTCATTACAAACAACGTTTATGAACATAATTTCTAGACACAGCCAAGGCGTTGGGAGGGTCCGGTTTGGTGGCCTCAGTATTGCATCAGTATTGTGATGCGGACTTTGTATCGGTCTGTCATGGTAAAGAAGGAGCTGAGCCAAAAGGCGAAGCTCTCGATTTACCGGTCGAGCTACGTTGGATGGATCGATGGATGAATGGATGTTTATAATAGTGCGTGTGTGTGTCTGTGTGTGTATTTATCTACCTGACGTTTTGAAACTGAGATTTACAGTGCTATTCATTTTTAGGTTTGGCGTCCTCTTTGAGGACCAAGACCTGCTCATGGCCTCTGCCTTGCACCCATCCTTCACCCCTACCATCCTGGCAAGAATCGCCCCGAACCAAGCCAACGCCATCAAGGACAGAATCGTCAGGGAACTTAAGGCCATGGTGCGGCAAAGGGCAGCCAAGGCCCAGGCTGACGTGATGAGCTACCAGGACCGGGTTTTCCAGTAATAGTTCATATTTATACTCAAAACATTGAAGACAACTGTTGTTGCCCTGTGAATGACTGGTAACGACGGCTTCGTTACCAGTCATCGGTTTTACCCCGCCTACTGCGCGAAGACAACTGGGATAGGCTCCAGCATGCCCGCGACCCTCGTTAGGATAAGTGGATAAAAACATAGATGAATGGATATCTATTGTCTGTTATTCAATGTTGTTTTCAGGCATTCTATAAATTGTCTTTTTCTTCCCATTTCACTAAAACATCTAATGATGCTTACAGGGAGCTGTTTGGCGCCGACCAGGATGGGGTAGACCAGGATGTGGAGGAGGTGCTTAGGGCCACCATCCATGACTGGAAACCCAAGCAGGAATCGCTTTCCTGGGCCCTCTTCCCAAAGGATCACAGGGAGGCATGGGTGGACTTATTTATTAAATACAACACTCCACTCCCTAGCTCCGCTGCTGTGGAGAGGGTATTTTCAACAGCCGGTGACATCGTCCGGCCAAAGAGGACCGCCCTGGCCAATGCCAGCTTTGATAAGCTTGTCTTCCTCAAGGGAAACTTGAACCTATTGGGGTTCCCCACCTACAAGGGGCAGTTTGAGGATAAGCAGCAGGGGGCCAAACAAGAAAGAAAATAGTCTTTTTTTTTGTGTGTGTAAAGTTGTTCGCGCTGTTCATAATTTATAGTTTTTTTTTGTAAAGTGTTCCACCACACTGTTTCACAGCAAATCAAATTGTGTGCTGTTGTAGATATTTTTTTTTTTACTGCTGGTCTTAAAATAATGGTGACTGGAATAGGAATTTGAGTGGGCATGGAAAAGCGTGTCTCGAATTCAAATATTTGCAGAATAAAATCTTGCAATGCTTTTGTGTGTACTGGCCCTTTAACTGAGAGTTCACCTCTGGTCACTGTGCTAGACACAAGAGTCAAACTCAAGGCCCAAGGGCGTGATCTGGCCCGCCACATCATTTTATGTGGCCCATAAAGTAAATCATGTGACAACTCCAGCTGAATTTTTCACACTACCATGCTTTTTCTCTGCTTCCATTGGGCCTTTTAGACAAAGAAGAAAATAGCTGCGTCAATCAATGCATCTTGTGCGTCAGTGTACTAAATGCCCCAGAAATCAGGGCATTGAAAATAATTTTGTGTCGTTTGAATGCAGACAAAAGTGTGGTTAAATGCATAGCGTTCTTCAATTAATCTGTTCAAGTATGCAGTTTTACAGTTATATGGAGTGAATTATAAAGATACGTGTGTTTTCTAAAGTACTTCAATAAGGATGACTTGAACATGGCTCATGTTGTATCAGAATACATTTTTAATTTTCTCATCCGTCCCTTTTTTAGGATGCAGTGTTGAAGTGCGCAACCATCCGAATCGTAAAACTTCCTACTCTTCTGGAGGACCGTAAATGCACCATCGCGCGAGCGAGGGAGCTTTTGCAAACTAAATAAACAGCGGTGAGTATTGCGCTACTGATGTCGCCATTTTGACAGTGGTAAGGTTCCAACATATCAGCGGTATGACGTAAGTCATTATATTTACCAGCTAGGGATGTCAAGCTTAAGGTATACAGTGTGCGAGCAACGATAGCCAGTCTAGCTGATCAGATAGCAAAAGCATCCCCGTCAATCTTCGTCACAGAACCCGACCGGCTTCTGTTCATGATAAACGCAGACCACAAAACACGCCATGATATTTTCAATCTCATTAAATTCTGATTTGCTGTGTCAAGGTTGGATGTTCCTCTCTCAGTAATAACACAGTTTTCATGTGACGCGTTCTGAAAGTTTGTTGTTAAAAAACGTGCGCCATTCAACATCCGCACGACGTAATAATAATAATGATAAGAGTATAATAGATGTGTTCATTTGTTGTCCACGCCGTGGTAGTCAGGACAATTCAACAAGAGACTGCACTTACAGCACTCAATTGTTTGCTTTCATCTGACAAGTGTACTCATCTCTTTGCAGGGCCTCCACAATGTAGGAATATGCAAAACCCGTTATGAGAAGCCAAAGTAAATTTGAAAGGTACTTTTTGCTCTTGGTGACTAGGTGTGTGTGTGTGTGTGTGTGTGTGTGTGTGTGTGTGTGTGTGTATTGGCTCAATAAGGGCACGATAAAACATTTTCTTGGTCATCTTTATGGTGCTAAATCTTGGAAGTAAGTTTCGTTTTATCCAAACATCCATTTTCTGATCTCCTTATCCTCACAAGGGTCGCGGGCGTGCTGGAGCCTATCCCAGCTGTCATCGGGCAGTAGCCTGGGGACACCATGAACAAGTCGGCAGCCAATCGTAAGGCACACAAAGACCAACAACCACTCTCACAATTACACCTAGGGACAATTTAGAGAGGTCCACTAACTTTCCATGTATGGTTTGGGCATGTGGGAGGAAACCGTAGTACCCGGAGAAAACCCACGCAGGCACAGGGAGAACATGCAAGCTCCACACAGCCGGATTCGAACCCTGCACCTCCTCACTGTGAGGCCGGCGTGCCGCCCCAGTTTCGTTTTACACTGCATGTATATAAAAATACCCTCTTCAAAGCCCCCCCCCCCTTCCCCAGCCCCCATTTTATAATGTATAGATTTCAATTTGATCAATTTAACAGCATCCCATATTTTTTCATCAGTGTCCTTTGTTGCCTATGCTCCTTGAAGGCACCATTAAAAAGTTTAAAGTCCCTATCAAGTGAAAATAGAATCTTCCTCTAAATTGGAAACAGCATATATAGAGGTTTGAAATGAAATTTGAAAGAATGGAAAAGTGTGAAAAATCATGCCATTCTCAGCATTGTGGGCATTTCCGCGAGTGCACTTAAACCACTCCCAGGTGAACTGTCAAATACATTTGAATGGTAGTATCTTTCTTATTCTCACATATCCCTACATGTATCCGCTTAAAATCTTTGGCGGATGGAATACAGCCCACCGAGTTGTATCCCGTGTACAACCACACAAAAGAAGAAAATACATTTGCGTATCAGTATCTTTCAAACTCTAGAGATGAGGATTTACAATTCAGTCCCAGGCTGTTCCACCTCACAACCAGAGAAAAAAGCGGCAGCGCAACTTCACATTTTATAAAATCAAGATTAGCAACAAAGGGAATGCAGGTTTACGTCAGCCAGCTGTCCAACTTGGCCTTTAGACTCCTGTTGGCCTTGGCTCACATCTCACCTTTATCCTGCAAACTCGGTTATGCCGACCTATTTTACTGTGTGTGTACATTTTAAAGTACATTTTTGAAGACAAGTTGGCTCTCAGCGCTCCTGTTTTCCGATGTCTAATCAAACTGATGTTCTTGTTTTTGTTTTTTTTAAATCAAAATAACCTTGGGCCAACTGTAAGTGTGTCTGTGTGGCTACATCGACGCTGACATATGGGATAATGTGGACAAAAGGAAATGCAGGCTTAGGTATTTTGACAGGTGAACATACTTTGTTGTTCTGGTGAGGGGAAATCAAGGTAACGGTAAATTATGAAGTGGCAGCTCAGAATCCAGCAGCCAGCACTGCACATAATTGCAATTTCTGTTTTGTTTCACTAGGCTCCAGTCAGTTTCATTTGCAGATCACATGATGCATGAGTCAGCATGGACTCAGTCAGGGGTGGCCAGGAAAGAGAAACTATCTCTTCTGTATCTTTAGCATGACTTCTTTTCTCCTTTTTCTGCTCTGTATTCATTTCCTCTGAACTCATGAGAAAAATAAGTGTATTTTGTCAATTTCAAACGGGATATCATGTTCTCTGATTGTTTTTGGAGAAATCAGATGGTCCCATAGCCTCATTGATTAAACATCCAGATCAGTTAAAAAAAAAAAAAATCATGCCAATATATCTGAGAAGATACGTTGAATAATATATCATATAACACAGTTGCATATTACAGGAACATGAGAGTGAGGCAAGTAGCAACTACAGTAGTACATTTCAATGAGCCAGCCTCTTACTTTCAGTTTCATTTCTCTCTGGCTGCAGAGATCGAAACACCACAGGATGGGGGGGAGGCATTTATAAGCTAAACCAATAGGCTTTCTGGCTCAGTTTCACTGGTTAAAGGAGATCTGGACATCCAGGAGAAAGAAAAGGTAAGACACTGATTTGATGGCTGGAGGTGGTTTATGTTTTGTATGTTTAGTTTGGCTCTGTTAGTCTGCAGTTACCAGCGCTCTACACCAGGCAATTGAAATGCTAATTAAAAACTATTTTAAAATACAATTTTTGTCATACATCAGGTAACACGAATGAAAAATTGTGCCCATCCCTGGTTTTTACGAAATAAAGCCCTGTGTCAGTGCACTCTGTTTATCATTTTGATGAAATTGAATTTCTCATCAAATAGCTAATGCAGATTTTGAGTTCAAGCTCTCCTGGTCACCGATCGAGTGTTTACCACTAAGGCTGTCACAAATGAATATTTGTAAAATTGATTATTTTACTGGTTAGTCCATTGATTAATGGAACAATTGGATCATTGTTTTATTTGATATTAACATGTATTACAAAACACATTTTCCTCATCACTGTTTCTTGACAGATTTTTCTTGTGACTAATCAACGATCAAGCAATAACATACAAGAGAGAAGGCTTGATGTTGTCCTCGAAACTGTTTCGAAACTGACCCAGTTACTAGTTCAGTCATTGCTTTCCAAAGTCAAAGCAAATGTTTACAAATGCCTTCTTTTTGTTGAAATACAAAATAAAATTGGTCTGGAACAGAAACCCTGAGAATAATTCCCTGAAACCAGAAAATTCAAACATTTCTCCTGTGACGTTTCACGCAACAACTTGCTCTGAACCTGCTATAACTCGAATCTGAACGGCAACTCAATTGGAGTCTCCACTGATTCATCCTCAGCCGCCTTTACGAATGTATGCAAAGTCAGAAAGAAAAAAGTTGGTGCTTTGTCCTAAAAGAATAAATAAATACATAAATAAATGAATAAATGTATGCAAAACATCCAGAAATTAGTTTTTTTTTTTTTTTTTTTTATTCCAAAATATATTGGGCTACCTAGACATGATTTGTAGGGGCTTTTATGTCCCATGCTGACCAATAACCTTATCCTATTCCAGTGCTCAGGAGAACTGTTAGAGAGACTGAAACTCCAGAAGACAATGATGAACGCCTTGCCCTAGTCTGACTCACCAAGAGAGTGCAATTACTGTACGCATCAATGGCAAATATAATTGCTAAGGCTGCCATTACTTGGGCACTCCCCTACCTCAGAGTCATTCTGTGGGAAGAGCCGTCAATAAACACATCTTTCATATTCGGATCAAAAATTGAGTGGGAATGAATTTGAAATTACCGAAAGGGTAATCTTTTAGCCGCTTTAAAAAAAAAAAAAAAAAAAAAGATGCTTTACATTTGCAAGCACGTGTTTTTTTGGTTCTTAACATCCTATCTTCAAGGTGCTGTTATACGTTTTTGGAACTGCTTTGTGGTGTTAATTATGGAGTGCTGACGTGTTTTTCCACCCGGCAGAACTAATCAAGATGGAGACCGTTCTCGAAGACATTGTGGCCATGGTGAAGCAGCATCAAGGAGGGATCCCCATAAAAAAACTTAGTCTGTACTATAGCAAGACATACCGTCGGAGCCTATCAATAGCCAACCTGGGATTTAAGTCCAATGCTGCTCTCTTAGCCTGCCTGGAGAACGACTTGGTTGTAGAAGGAAATGTGGTGTTTCACAAGCACTACAAGGACAATATTGGGACAGTTGACGCTGAAGCTGCAGGAACTAGTGCGAGTGCTATAGCTGCGGCTGTGGTCTGTGAACCCACCAAACTAAAAAAGGAAAAAAAGAAGGTCACGAAGGTGAGAAATCTAGTGACCATGATGACAGAACATCCGAAAGGGATTCTTATGAAGCATCTGGCAACAGAATATAGGCTAAAATTCCACCATAAGCTGAAAATGAGCACTTTGGGCTTCAGTTCAATTGCTGACCTGGTAGCAACCTTAGACAGGGATCTGGTAGTGATAGGGGACCTGGTGATCCACAAGCGCTTCCCACCTCAAGGTCCACCTGGAGATGGAATATCGGAAACAGAGACACCTTCAAGTTCAGATTCAGCTTCATCAAGTCAGCCCATTCCTGATAAACATCTTCCAGCTGGACCCGAGCTCACTGATGAATTGGACCAACAACAACTGCACAAGAGAATTTTAGAGGTGAGTCAAACCACTGATAGAATATTGCTTGTGCAGGCAAAAAAAAAAAATTCTGTCAATCTTCGAAGTCTTGATAGTTTGATAGTATTATGCCGGTTGTTGAACTTTCCACTTCGCCGCTGCACCAGGTCACCACGAAGCCCTCTCTACTCTCTTAGCTTGATGCCAAAGGGCCTATCAGAAGGCATTAAATTCCACATTATTCCGCCATTTGTTTATCATCATCATATATCATCATCATATCATTTGCATCATCCACAGATCAATCACACACCCATACGATAGACTCTGTTGGGGTCAGAGCGGCCTCCTCTTCCCCGCGTGTTCGTTGAATTTCGGACGAGGAGAATGTTGGTAATCCAAATAAAGGCTGGAGGCGATGAACAGTTCCTTCGAAGGCTTTTAATTTATTTCTGCAGTTTACAAATCGATTTGGGCTCCTGAGGGGTCCAGATTTGAAACAGGAAGCGTAGAAGAACCACATTCATGAGATTATATAGAGACAATATGATAATGAGAGACGGTTAGGTACGCCTCTCATGCAAATCCCGGAAACAAAGAAAGTAACATGACATCTGACTCCGTGTGGCTGGAAGAAGTTGGGAGTGGTGAGATGAGACCAAACCACCACTACCCACCATTTGGTGTGATGGCAAGTTCCAGAACCCCCGCTGTGCATACATCCTGAGATAAGAGGTCTTCCCAGGGGGGCTAAACAGCGATCAGGGACCCACCCAAGGTGCGGGGGGACAACAGAAGACACTTGGGGGGCCCGTTAATCAACCAAGGAGGCAGAAGATAAACTTAAACACTACATACGTTGTTTTAAGTGTGCAAACAGATGTCCAGGAAAGAGACTGAGATCAATAGTACTCATAGCAAACACAGATACTTGAGATAACAGTTCCTCTTTTGATGTTGACATGTCCTCTGGAGGGGTCATAAAAGTAGTGGGGGTGAGGGGGTACCAAAGGTGATTGTAATCACAGTAAGCAGGAAATACCTTCAACAGCATTCGACATTCTTTGTTTCAAGTGTTTGAACAGAACCAACACAGAGAGGAATCATATCTTAACAACTCCTATCAAGCGCCAGGAGTGCTTTTTGCCACTGTCACAACGGCAGATGGTGAGAACTACCCTGGTGACTTCTTGTGAGCCTACAAAGGCTCAGAAAGTTACAAGTTTAGGTATTGGGCCTTGTGTACTTTCAACTGCATGGTTTTCATCTTTAAGACGAGCATACTAGCAGGACCAATCAGGTCGCCTCCGAGTCAGGACTGGACTACCTAGCGAGCGAGGAGCAGCGTGGCCGTGATAAATTAACTATCTATCTATCTATCTATCTATCTATCTATCTATCTATCTATCTATCTATCTATCTATCTATCTATCTATCTGTCTATCTGTCTGTCTGTCTGTCTGTCTGTCTGTCTGTCTGTCTGTCTGTCTGTCTGTCTGGATAGCTAGCTAGCTAGATAGACTCTTAAAAATTATTACTGTGTTTCAGGTAGCTGGAAAATACCAACTAACTGAACCATCCATGGATCTATTGGAAGTTTGCTATTTTCATCACTATGGCGAAAAGCTTCCTTTTCAACTGTACTTATCCATGTATGACACTTTGGAATCATCTTCCTCCAATAACCTCCCAATTCCATCTGGTACTGGAACTGCTGGTACGTACACAAATATGATTGTATTCAGAATAGAATGTGCTCATTTTGATGACCGTAAATAATTTTTTTAATGTCTTTTCCTCAGCTTTACAGCAAGACGCTGCAGCCAGTACGAGTAAAAAGAGTGATGCAGCTCGGAGAGAATGCAGTTCGAGTGTGTTTCGGGAAGCTTACAATGCCCAGGTGAGAGAGGTCCATCGAGATAATGTGCGGGCCATGGAAGCGGTGGTGGACGATGAAGTCCAATGGAAGAAGAAAAGAGATCTGGATCCAGACGCGGTCAGCAGTCTGATGGAGGATGTGATACGAGATCTCGCAGGAGAGGGAGAGCTGGTCACCAAAGAAAAGGTAAAAAAACGAACGTATGTTTTTTTTTGAAATGAGAGAGCTTTTGGCAATGCAGTCATATACACTTTGAACCTTGCTTTGTATTCCTTGAAGCAAACGATTTATGTAAATTAAATCCAGGGAGAGACACTGCAAAAAAGTCAAAGGTTTAACATTGTGAATTTGCTCAGACGCATCACAAATAATTCTCGACTGCTTTTCCCAGGTGATCTCAAGGACGTGTATTTTAATGCAACTGACTTCGAAGGAATTAGAAAGACTCAATCTTCGTAGTATTCAGGCCCTGAACGACCTTCACTACTTGGTGAAAGAGATAACAATGTACATACAGGTTAGTAGCCAGTCCTATCAAGTCAAAAGTCTCCAAATCGTACTTTGTGTTCAAGGATTTTTCTTTATCTTCCAGTCCACTGAAGCAGTGACGTCCGTCTGCACGCTCTATGAGCTGGGACAGAATTTGGCCGGTCTAAAAAATAAGAAACGCTTTGAAGAGCTAAACCTGGGACCTCTTTGCAAACTCCCCGTCATCCACCGCATGTTCAAGATTGACAGCAACACCAAGGATGATGATATTGTCCAGATTGAGACAGTAGACATCTTAAAGGTGCGACTTCAAATCGTGGTTAAAATGTAAATAGTATCAACATTTCATATCATAATTATAACGACCAAAATAATTGCTGATCAGTCACGCACATAAAATTGTTGTAAAGAACCTCTGTGATTTTGGTCGCGAAGAAAACCCTTTTAAATGGCTACAGACCAGTTTTTCAATTTAACTACCGTATTGGCCCGAATATAAGACGGCCCTAATTATAAGACGAGCCCCTCTTTTTCAAGACTCAAGTTTGAAAAAAGACTTTTTGAACACCAAATTAATTTTTATATAGAAAATAATTACAGTACATCTGAAACAAATGATTATAACAATATATTTGAGAGAAAAAGCATGTTATTTTGCCTCATTCAAATCTAAAGTGCAATCACATTCGTAAATGAATGACTTCTGGTTTTTTAAATGTAAATTACATCATAACTTCTCCTCAGCTGCCGGTTAACCTGGCCGATGTTCGACCCACTTTTCTCCAGATTGTCGCTACGTTTCTCCATTTTCTGTTATCTCTTCTATTATTTTCTTCTCTTTTCCTTCTTACTGCTATTTTTTATTTTTCTTCTTCGTGCTACCGCTATTTTTATTTTTATTCTTCGTGGCAGGGGTTCACTTTGGCCTGGGGAGTCAAGTTCAGCATTCGCTTCATTGATATCTGGCGCCATCTAGCATCGTGAATGGGTATAATGTCTAGACCCCGAATATAAGACGACCCCCACTTTTTCAGTCTTATTTCAATGGAAAAAACACCGTCTTATATTCGGGCCAATACGGTATTATCACATGAGCAATCGCTCATGTCCAAAGAACCTTTAGGTGTCCCAGGTGGTTAGAATTAACAGGAAACTGAAGAAACAAGGGCGGCCAATTTATTTATTTTTTTTCCCACCGCTGTACATAAAGGCACATGAGTTATGCTCATTCTCCATGTTTTCTTGTTTTCCTGTTTCTAGCAACTTCGCAATTACAGGAGAAAGGCAAAAGAGCCCAAAGTGGACCTGGCTGAGTTTATGAAGTATCTAGCTGACCATTATAACTGTGAGTCTCCTTACGAGCTGGGTATCAGGATACACAGTCTCGGGCTGCCCATCGCGGTAAGGTTTTGGGCGACTTTTTTGTTTGTTTGTTTTTGTTTTGGAGTGATCATTCTTTTTTTCTTTTTCTTCGTCATCCTTAAAATGAATCAAACACCTTAAAAGTATTTGGATGAAATTTCTCTCTGTGTCTCCTTCAGACATTAAACAAAGTGAGTCGTCTTGAGCACAGCGAAATGAACGAGATGAAAGAAGCTATTCGGAAAGAGCTGGAAGAGGAGACCCGGGAGCATCTGATAAAACTCAAGAAGAGTGTCCTTGAGCCAGTAAAAGCCACAAGCTCTGTCTTTGCTGGGAACTTGGAACTCAGAAGAAAATATGCCTCCTTGACAGCAGCAGAAGTGGTGCTGGCAGTCTTCACAAATGCAGAAAAGGTGTTGAGTTCTGGATTGCATAAGGATGTATGTTGGTATGGTAAAGTATGTACTTCTATTGCTGAAAACAGGGCCGGGAAGCTGAACAGTTGTCAAGGGTTACACCAAAATGATACGCGGGAGACCTTCCAAAGTATGTACTTCTATTGCTGAAAACAGGGCCGTGAAAGTTGAACAGTTGTCAAGGGTTACACCAAAATGATACGCTCAATTCTCTTTTGTTACCATGACGACCTGGTGCGGCGCGACCAGCTCTGCTTCCCCTTTGGCTTTGACAGTTTTAGACGGTGTAGTTTAGGGGTTGCCCGACAATGTATTTCACACAAACGAGGATTGAAAAACTCAATTCGGAGGCCTTTCTTCTAAAATTATTTCTGTTATTGCATTCACACTGTTCTTGAAATGTCGAACAGCTCGCTCAGTGGCACATTTTCAGAAATGGGCAGAAATTAAACAAGATTTACTGGGTGGTTTAACGGGCCACTTGACATGAGGCTGGACAAGCGAGATGTGGCACTACAAGTGTGTGTGTGTGTGTGTGTGTGTGTGTGTGTGTGTGTGTGTGTGGGTGTGTGGGTGGGTGGTTTAACGGGCCACTTGACATGAGGCTGGACAAGCTAGATGTGTGAGTGAGCACACACACACATCTAGCTTGTCTTTCACCTCTGTTCTGGAGCATCCCCTCTGGATTCAACCCTCTTTTGTGAGCAACATAGTACATAGAACATTGACATACACAAAGCACACAAACATGAACTAGACACAAAATCTTAGGCAGAAAATGGGACCACCACATTTGAGCCTGTCTTATGAATTATTTTGCATGCATTGTATGGGTTTATCACCTATTCATCTACATTGTTTTGTCTATTGTGTTGTATTTTATTATTTATTGCAGCATGTACGGAAATTCCTAACAGAAGTGTCCGGCAACAAGCTAGCAACAGCGCTTTTTCAGTTGGCAATCTGTGGGGGCTCACTAGCTGTCCCACAGGACCAGGTGGCCAATGAGAAAACTCCCCAAACCTCTGAAAAAAATGATCCAATGGAAGACAGACCTGCCACATCAATTCCCAGTGAAGGTATTAATTCAAGATGCGTAAAGGATGGGACGACATGTATTTTTGCCACACATCTTCTCACAACTAATTCCCTTAATTCTGAATCTATTTCTCAGCCAAAGTGAAGCAGTACCTAAAAGATAGCCTGTCCTCGATAAACTCAGCCATCCATTTGGCTGATATTGCCATCATAGAGGGGAAGTTGACCAAGCACTTCCAGGTCAAAGACTTTCATTCCTTGGGTCAAGGCAGCTTCTTGGGATTCTTGGCGAAACATATTCAGGTACCAATTACTATCTATGTGCGTATTTGGATGCCAACTGTTGGTCCTGGGTACTTGAGTCCTTGAAAAACAAATCGATGTTGTGTTGAATGCAGCTACTGCAGGACGTGCTTGGTCCAACTTTGATTCTGAGAAGTGGCGGCATGGAATCTGCAAGAAGTTTTTCCAGACCCACCAAACAAGACATATTTGAGTTCATCAAGCAGTGTGGGCAAACTACTTCTGGTGGTCAAGATGAAGTGAGTCGACGTCTAATAAAATAATAGGAAAGTACATCAAAGCGCCACAGTTTAGGATGGCCCTGACACACAACGTTTTAAGGTTACAAACGGCTTGCAGCTCAAGACTTGGTTATCTCACTATGCTAGAGTGCTCACTTATTTACATGCATTTGCATGATAACATAATTTAGTTATAAAATAGGGCGCTTGTACTAATGTATGTATGTCGCCACTGTAGACCAGAATGCTGTTGTAAACTGAAGGCCCTCTGTTCTATGAATGATTTTGAAGTGGAAACATATTCTTCTCTTTTCAACGTTCCTCAGCTGTCCCACATTGAGTTGGCACTGCGGTCCCATTATGGAGTGCAGGATAGTCGCAACTTGGGCTACGGCTCGCTACAGGCACTGGCCAGACTAGTCCAATGCCAGAAAGACCTCGGTGGAGGAGGACCGAGTCTGGTCTTTTATGAGTCTACATTGTTTGCTCGGCATCCCATTTTAAGGTGAGTGCTATGGATTGTCTGCCGGTGCCAGAAATCAAACCCACACAAATCCTGACAAACAAACTAGTCTAACCAGTGCTTTTTTTGATCGCTATCACCAGTGCCGAAAGTGAGTGCGAAGCAGTGGGGCGGCTTGGGGAGGTTTCAAAGCTCCAGGCATTGGCTAGTTTGCATTCTTGTCCTCTGTTAGAGGATTTAAATGAATGGAGTCAATGGGAGCTTATATTCAAACAAATCCCCAAACCTCTGAAAAAAATGATCCAATGGAAGACAGACCTGCCACATCAATTCCCAGTGAAGGTATTAATTCAAGATGCGTAAAGGATGGGCCGACATGTCTTTTTGCCACACATCTTCTCACAACTAATTCCCTTAATTCTGAATCTATTTCTCAGCCAAAGTGAAGCAGTACCTAAAAGATAGCCTGTCCTCGATAAACTCAGCCATCCATTTGGCTGATATTGCCATCATAGAGGGGAAGTTGACCAAGCACTTCCAGGTCAAAGACTTTCATTCCTTGGGTCAAGGCAGCTTCTTGGGATTCTTGGCGAAACATATTCAGGTACCAATTACTATCTATGTGCGTATTTGGATGCCAACTGTTGGTCCTGGGTACTTGAGTCCTTGAAAAACAAATCGATGTTGTGTTGAATGCAGCTACTGCAGGACGTGCTTGGTCCAACTTTGATTCTGAGAAGTGGTGGCATGGAATCTGCAAGAAGTTTTTCCAGACCCACCAAACAAGACATATTTGAGTTCATCAAACAGTGTGGGCAAAATACTTCTGGTGGTCAAGATGAAGTGAGTCGACGTCTAATAAAATAATAGGAAAGTACATTAAAGCGCCACAGTTTAGGATGGCCCTGACACACAACGTTTTAAGGTTACAAACGGCTTGCAGCTCAAGACTTGGTTATCTCACTACGCTAGAGTGCTCACTTATTTACATGCATTTGCATGATAACATAATTTAGTTATAAAATAGGGCGCTTGTACTAATGTATGTATGTCGCCACTGTAGACCAGAATGCTGTTGTAAACTGAAGGCCCTCTGTTCTATGAATGATTTTGAAGTGGAAACATATTCTTCTCTTTTCAACGTTCCTCAGCTGTCCCACATTGAGTTGGCACTGCGGTCCCATTATGGAGTGCAGGATAGTCGCAACTTGGGCTACGGCTCGCTACAGGCACTGGCCAGACTAGTCCAATGCCAGAAAGACCTCGGTGGAGGAGGACCGAGTCTGGTCTTTTATGAGTCTACATTGTTTGCTCGGCATCCCATTTTAAGGTGAGTGCTATGGATTGTCTGCCGGTGCCAGAAATCAAACCCACACAAATCCTGACAAACAAACTAGTCTAACCAGTGCTTTTTTTGATCGCTATCACCAGTGCCGAAAGTGAGTGCGAAGCAGTGGGGCGGCTTGGGGAGGTTTCAAAGCTCCTGGCTTGCAGCTCAAGACTTGGTTATCTCACTATGCTAGAGTGCTCACTTATTTACATGCATTTGCAAGATAACGTAATTTAGTTGTAAACTAGGGCGCTTGTACTAATTTATGTATGTCGCCACTGTCGACCAGACTGCTGTTGTAAACTAAAGGCCCTCTGTGCTATAAATGATTTTGAAGTGGAAACATATTCTTCTCTTTTCAACGTTCCTCAGCTGTCCCACATTGAGTTGGCACTGCGGTCCCATTATGGAGTGCAGGATAGTCGCAACTTGGGCTACGGCTCGCTACAGGCACTGGCCAGACTAGTCCAATGCCAGAAAGACCTCGGTGGAGGAGGACCGAGTCTGGTCTTTTATGAGTCTACATTGTTTGCTCGGCATCCCATTTTAAGGTGAGTGCTATGGATTGTCTGCCGGTGCCAGAAATCAAACGCACACAAATCCTGACAAACGAACCAGTCTAACCAGTGCTTTTTCTGTTCGCTGTCACCAGTGCCGAAAGTGAGTGTGAAGCAGTGGGGCGGCTTGGGGAGGTTTCAAAGCTCCAGGCATTGGCTAGTTTGCATTCTTGTCCTCTGTTAGAGGATTTAAGTGAATGGAGTCAATGGGAGCTTATATTCAAACCTTTCCATGGCTCCCTCAAAGATTTTATTGAAAGACATGCAGGTAGGTGTTTGTACAGACAAGGTGGGAAATTGGTAGGAATAGAAAATTTCTGGAAACAATTCTCGGATGCAATGGCCTTATTGACATCTTCCGTTTTGACCAATGACAGCAAATACAGGCTTGGCAGCGTTGGAGGTGGCGCCAAGTTTGTTGCTCAGAATCACTTCCGACACAGGAGACACGTATTTCTCCAACGCCGCCTTGACCCTTGACCCCGTGGGGACAGCTGGTCACCTCGTGTCCATTGTTGTAGCCGATGGGATCACAAATGCTCCCACGGCCCTCCTGGCGAATCATATGCAGAGTTCCCTGGCGGCGGCTGTGGCTGAAGAAGGTAGCAGAGAAATATTTAAGCCTCCCTTGCATTGTTTTTGAAAACACAGCCTTGTTATCTAACTAAAATTTGCTTTTGGGTCTAGATCTGTCTCGAGCTGAAGAGGACATGTCATGTTACACTACAGTGGCAAATTTCCTTTTGGAGTGTTTGGTTCGAATTCCGAATAGAATCTGTCAGGCTCTTTTGCAGCAGGTTAGTTGCACTGTATTTACAAGTCTTTATACAGCCGAACATGTTCATCCATTTAAGCCGATTGTCCGTTAAATTGAAAATGACCTTTTTTCTTCGTCCATCCAAATATTGTACATACAGTAAATGTTAAAAACAAACTTCAAACTGTTTGAAAAGCTTTAAAGTGAAAAGCAAATTAGTGTTTAACCAAATGTTTCTGGGTAAAACCTGTAGTCTGTTTTATGCTACTGCAACAGTTAAACGATTTGGCGACTCCAGGGCGTGTCAAACTGATTTTTGTCGCGGGCCACTTTGGAATTACGTCTTCTCTCGGAGCGCCGTTATTACAGTGAAACCACAAAATTGTTTAATCGTCTCACAACAAATGAATGTTTGTTTTGAATGAATGTTTGGAAATCAGTCAACTCAACAACAATCGTTTGTTTAATTGTAATTCAAGCGAGTGGAAACAGGGCAAAATCATTATTGCAAAATCTCAACGTTATTTCTTACACATGACAATTTGACATTTCGGTACAGATTTTAGCGAGGATCACGCAAGTTGACACACATGATTTGATTTCGCGGCCCGCATAAAATGACCCGGCGGGCCAGATCGGGCCCCCGGGCCTTGAGTTTGATACCAGTGTGCTACTTATTTTAGGATCAACTATATAAACCATTAAAGATAAGAAATGTTAACATGCGATTTAAAACATTGCTTGAGGAGCACAAATTGATTCCCATTCTCACATCTCTTAAAATTAACCACTTTGAAGTCAGGGAAAGGATTGTCATTGACTTGGGCGTTCCACAATATTTACATTCTAAAGTAAAATGTGCCAGATGAATGGTCACTTTATTCGTGGGATTAGATGAATCGTATTCATGGTTTATTTCAGTAGAATCATTCTTTTTTTTTTGAAATAACACACGTCTCCTAAAAATCATCACTGGTATCATTGCTCTCAACTGACTGTGACCTTCAGGTGTTTTTAGAGCCTTTGTCCAGAGTCTTGGGTCAAACAAAGTCAAAACTGGTCCTAATCACTGTGGCCCAGTCAAACCCGAGGCACATAAACTGTTTGCATCGACTTGGAATCCTTATGGGCATCACAGAGTGGTTGAAGGACTACCAAAAAAAGCTGACAACATCGCAGATCCCAAATGGCGCCTCATACTCAGGACCTTTACATCAGCCGAAAGTCCAAACACAGGTGAATGCTCATTTTATTTCAATGTAACTGAATATACCAATGTATGTGGCTTTAAATGCCAGTTTTATTAAAAATAGATAGAAATTGACTGATCATTTCATACAGCACTTTATTTTCAAATGGCCCTGGCCAAAATATAATTTATTGAAGGCTTTGTAACTAATTAATCAATTTTACTGTTCATCATATTTGAATTCAGTGTGCTCACGAGAAACAATAAGCATCGTTTTTCAATTGTAATTAAAAAAAGAAAAACTCAACAACTTAAACCACAAAATTAAAGCCATTTTTTTTCCCAACTTGTCTTTTCCACACCCGAAAAGAATTCGTGCAATGTTCAACCAAGTAGTCAGGAGGCCACAACAACTTAGAGATGAGCTGTTGCCACCACAAAAAGCATTTGAGAGTTCACTCTTTGGTTCTTTGGCGATTTTTTTGTCATTATTCCAAACATTCAAATGAGATACTTTGAAAGCCATGATGTCTTTCTCCAACATTTCTTGGTAAAAATCGAACATGTCACTATCATTGATGTGCCTAATAAATATAACTAGGGCACAGAGGGAAAGTCCCTTGTCATCTAGTGTGCAGAAACAGAAATCTGTGATTACATTTTATTCCCTCCCCCCCGTAATTAATTTTGCACAATTAATACGTTAAGCCTGGGCGGTAAGAATTATGTCATGTCTCATCGTTGTCGGTTGTGTTTATGTATTCCAGCTCTGGCAAAGTGATCATACAATGTGCTTTGTTTATGACTTCAGTCTAATGTGGTGGATTCTGAGAGCAGCAGTCTGTCAGGCGAGAACATGAGTGACGATGAGGGTGTAGCAGACAACAACGCAACAGACAGCGGTTTATCCTCCAGTCCTCTCAACCACGGCCTTCAACAAGGTGATTGGCAGCAAGACGTTATTATTCTCTGGCTGTTCATTTGATTGCTTTTAAATTCGAAATGACTAGAAGAATACATCATGCAAATAGATGCAATTTTATTCGAGCAAATAGAATACAGATATATACTATTTGAATTGCACAAGAAGGAGAAGATCTAGCGGAGGAAGAATCGGCCGAAGAAGAACTGTTTGTTGAGATGTCGGACAACTGCAGCGAAGCCCAAGCCGTGTGCAGCAATCCGTCAGAACTTCTGGATTTGAATGAGGACGAGCTGGCCACTTCTCAACCTGAGCCCACTTTAGATGTTCACAGAGCAATAATTGAGGAAATAAGGTCTGTTGTCTTTTTTTTTTTTTTTACTTGTTTGATTCAGTTTCCCAAAAGTAATCCAACGATATGTTTCACTCATTTTTCTTTTTATGACAGAAAAAAAGAGTTTGGTATTGGTGTGGAACTGACATCTGAAGGTCAAAACCTGATCCAGGCCCACCAGTACCGGCTTGGCAGAAGTTTGGATCGCCTCTCGACCGAGCTCTACAGCAAAGACACACATTTTGTTTTGGAACTCATTCAGGTGTTTGTCCCCTTTAACACACTTTTTAAATCTGTTGCATTTATATATCTGTTGCTGCACTTCAAAACATGTTTATTGGTGTGTAGAATTGCCGATGCATCTCAAGACCGTGTGCCTGCAAGCCATATACTTCCCGCTCGGTTCTGTCATCCTAACCGTGTATTTACATTATCAATAATCCTGTAAAATGAGTGACATTAATTTCGCATTTTCTTTCCTCTCTTAAATTTGCTTCTTAAGATATACAGTGTGGATTCTTTTTCGATTCATCTCGCTGTTAAATAATTGCTTGTGAATAATACAGTGGCAGATTGTACATCAACAGAAATTTCTTTCTTTATTTTTTTTAATGTGGCCCATGCCTATTTCTAAACGGACATGCACATGCTATAATTTCTTGTAGGTAGCCTTGTTTTGATTTTTGGATGAGTTGAAATTGTGCACGATGACTTTGACGGGCAAGCAGAGGATCACGCATTCTTTAGATGTGGAAGCTGTGCTCGACTGAAGAGAAACACAGTATTGCATCTGCAACCATGCAACTCATTCTAACTTTTACTCCATTTCCAGAATGCAGATGACAACAATTACCCATCAGGTTCTGATGTTGTTCCAGCACTGGCTTTTGTGGTTGAGAGGGACTGCATCACCATTCTCAACAATGAGACTGGCTTCCAGGAGGCAAACATAAAGGCTATATGTGATGTGGGTCAAAGTACCAAGGGCAAACACAAATATGGATATATCGGTATGTATTAGGATTTACAAAATCGCCTATCACCGCTCGAAAATTCTGTTTTAAATATGGACGAAAATATCTATTTTAAATATACTTCAATTTTGATAGTACATTTTTCAATGCATTTATCAAAGATCCATGATCCAAACCCAATAACAAGGGGTTTGAAGCAAACAACAAAATAGAAATATACAGATTTTTTTTTTCCAGTGCAAGGAACTCTCTTGCATAAAAATTACCACTTGAGGATGGCAAACTGCTTAACCAGAAACTATCAACTGCAACAACTCATTTTGTATTTTTTTTTTCACAAAAATCCACTCACTCAAAATTTTTACACAGTTGAGATACAATATTAGTCCTGCATATCCGTCCAAAATCAACAGATTTTTTTTTAGGCCTGTATCAAGTTGTAGTATGAGGCAGTTGTAAGCACAACTGCGTCATTTTTTTTGCCATCTAGTGGTGAATGGTGATACTACAACTTACAACTGCAATCAGCCCTTGCATACTAGCAGTTTGGCACCTCTGGATTTGCATATTCTATTTGTTTTCCTTTTTGAAATTATTTTTTTCATAAGTTTTTTAAAAAAATCCAATTTCCTCACATTTTTCTTGGAACTATATAGGTTGAATGTTTATTCATATTTTTTGAAGAATATTTTTTTTCATTAAATTGATTCACAAACAAGCATCATCACAGAGCAAATGAAAAGTCTTAAGTCAATGTATTACTGTATTTTATAAGACTGTGTCCTTTTGGTCTCTGCAGGACAAAAGGGCATTGGCTTTAAGTCAGTATTCAAGGTCACAGACCGTCCAGAGATTCACTCCAATGGCTTCCATTTGTTTTTCGACAAGACCTGCGGCCCCATGGGATATATACTCCCCCACTGGATGGATGATGATAGGCCCTTGGACCCACAGTTAAATGACTCCTTACTTCACAGGTATTTCCAAGCAATGTGGCGTAAAGTAACCCGATGCAGGGTACGTCAATGGTCGGTGTCCTCGCAAACGGACAACACAACAAATCTTTCTAATCATTTCAAGCTGTACTTACCACCCAAGTGATTATGTGGAAAGCATAAAAAATGTGAGCATAGTCGAGTAAGGCCACTACTAACTTGCCGCTATTGGACAAAGTATGTGATTTTTCTTTGCCCGTGCGCTAAGGTGGTGAGAACAGTGCATGATTGCATCCCCACACTCGTCTCTAAAGTAGGTCACTTATTTTATGTTGTTCCACATTTGTCATACTGTTGAGTTAAAATGGTTTTCATACATTTTATTTGTGGTCGTCTTTTTCAGTTGGATTAAAAAAAATGTTGAAACACTATTTTCTTTAGTTTTCAGTATAGATGCTTTAAAATTGTCAATTAAAAAAAAATTGTGATAATAATGGAGATCGGCCAGAATCAAAAACACAATTGTGATAATTTTTTGCACAGCTCTACCCTACGTACATTGAACCCAAAAATACCATGGCCAAACTATTGGGTTGTGACACATTTTCATTTGCTCAATGGGTATCTCTGGCTCTCATGTTGAAACCACTTGTCTCAAGCATCAATGTGACAGTGAGCCACTTATGAACCTCTACATTTAATTTCTTAGCAGCTGGACAACTAAGATCTGCCTTCCTCTGCGCTCCGAGAGCCATCAGACCCGAAACCTGTTCCATGACGTGCACCCTTCCCTGCTGCTGTTTCTGCACCGGCTACGTTCGATCACCATCTACAATCAGGTACCTCCGGCACTTGCATGCTACTTGAAAGTGCAAAGGAACGAGTGGTCATGAAGCATATTTTTTCATGTCATTTATTTGTTTTTGTTTTCTGTGTTCTTTCTGCTCTCTCTGCAATGCTGCAGGCTGAGAACCGCCTTGTAACGATGACGCGTAAAGACCTGAGTCATAATGTGCTTGAGGTAGAGCACACAGATGGTACTGAACGCTGGCTAGTCGTCAAATCTACACTGCGGCCCAAGATGGTGATTCTCACACATCCATCTGTTATGCAGTGCACAGACACACTCAGACGTTGAATGAAATAGCGGCATCATTTCTGAAGTGATTCCTCGTGGGAAATTTGATGCCCGACAATGAATTTCACACAAACGAGGATCGAAAAACTCAATTCGGAGGCCTTTCTTCTAAAATTATTTCTGTTATTGCATTCACACCGTTCTTGAAATGTCGAACAGCTCGCTCAGTGGCACATTTTCAGAAATGGGCAGAAATTAAACAAGATTTACTGGGTGGTTTAACGTGCCACTTGACATGAGGCTGGACAAGCGAGATGTGGCACTACAAGGGTGTGTGTGTGTGTGTGTGTGTGTGTGTGTGTGTGTAAAGGTGCAAGAGTGTACATTTATTTACTGAAAAAAACACACACACACACACACACACACACACACACACACACATGCGTATATTATATGTATCCAAAATTTTTCACTGGATACCCCCGATGTTGGCTATGCTATTGCTAGCTCAGTTGATTGTCAATCATAACCGACAGCTGTAAACAAGTCACATAAATACAGATACAGCTCGCTCATCATTCTCCAGGTGTGCTTTCGTTTGTTCAGTACCGGTATAAGTATCAGGAGTTTAAAAAAAAAGTTTTGGGTGCCCGCTAACAGTTCATTTTGTTGTGTGGTTAGCATATCTTGGCCTTGACAAGGGTTGGTACTGTAATGTTGATCGTAGTAGCCTTAGCTGCTAGCCTTGTTTGGATGCCTCGCCAGGCTCCTGTGCTTCTGCTTTCTTTCACCTCTGTTCTGGAACATCCCCTCTGGATTCAACCCTCTTTTGTGAGCAA
>NW_017806030.1:0-3098 GCF_001891065.2 Hippocampus comes
AAGTGGCAAAGCTACTGATGTGTTGACATTATCGTCGCGTTCTGAACTTGTGTTTGTGGCTTTACGGGAGAGCTTAAAACCGGTGTGGAAGAATGATGTTGTCGTGGCGAACGCTTACCAAACTGCACGTCATAATTGTAGTGGATAAAAATCATATTCATGCTGTATTTGCCTTTAGTTCAGTGTTTCGCAACGCATAACGGGTCAGATATTGTTTGTTGTAATAAAGGTTCATTGTTGGGAAATAGACTTTCAGAGCCACCTAAGTGGTGGGGAAACAATCATAAGACAGCAATCGAGTCAAATCGCGTTCCGATTTGAGGAGAGTGTTCACTCGTCTTGTGATTGCTTTGAATTCAACTCCGTCATCATTGTCTCCTTGGCTGTCTCTGTGCAGCTGCCATCCTAGATGACCCAATGGAGTGCAGCAGAGGAGAGCGCCTGGCCATCACGCTGGCCAAAGACAGCATCAACAGAAGCAGCAATCGCTCCATCACCGGAAAGCTGGAGGTGGACATCTTTGAGCTGCTCAGAGACAGTGAATATGAGATGGGAGAAACAAGTGAGTAAAGGTCTTTGAATTGATCCACAGATAACGAGAGTGGGCTAAATCCTTTTTTTTGGGGGGGGGGCTTTTTCACAAGCCTGATTTCAAGTTTTATGCCTTCAATGAAATCTGGGGGATTTTTATCTTGGTCATTTATGTGAATCTCATTTCTGGATGCACTTGTTTTACACAATTGTGGGTTTCCTTACATTTTTTGTTTATTCCCAAAATTTGCCAACTTCATCGATATTTAATTGACATTCACTTGTCCTAACCTGCAAATGCACTGGCACACAGGCTAAGCACTTCTTGCTTTGTGTGTCATCAATCAAACTCTGAAACTCATTTTTGGGGGTATTTTCGTGGGAAGGGAAGCCTGTCCGCTTTCATGGGTGCAGCCATCTTGAAAATGGGAGTTCTAGGTCCAGTCGGTGCCATTTCAGATAAAAAAAAACAAAAAAAAAACACAACCCCAAAAAAGTGCTGAATGCAATAATGGAGTGCCCCAATATGTCAAACAAATTGGAACTAAACTTTAAGATGAAATGAATGCTTTTCTTTTTTTTTTTCTTCCCTCCTCACCGCGTACCGTATTTTCCTCACTAAAAGGCGCACCTAAAAGCCTTCTATTTTCTTAAAGCTCACAGCGCGCCTTAAAATCCGATGCACCTTGTGTATGGTCATTACGGTAATATGTCGACCCCAAAATGGCTCCTTGCTAGAGACATGCTTACAACGCAGAGTTCAAACTCAAGGTGATCGGTTTCGCAGTTGAACACGGAAATAGAGCAGCAGCAAGAGAGTTCAACGTTAACGAGTCAATGTTATAACTTGCTGTTGGTTAAGTGAACTGTGTCGCTGCTTTATTAAATAAGTTTTACTGACATCTGATCGTCACTATATAAATCAGTGTGTAGTGTAGTGTAGTGTTCTGTTGTCATTTCCTTGAGCGTAGCTCCATCTAGTGGATGCATTGTAGATTGCGTCTTATAATGTGGTGCGTCCAATATATGAAATAAAATGACAAAATAGGCCATTCATTGAAGGTGCACCTCATAATCCAGTGCGCCTTTTAGTGTGGAAAATACGGTAATTTCAAATTCACCAACGTAGAGTCAGCAATTGTTAATGAGGTTGACCAATGCACTGAATAAACCAGCATATTCATTTAACTACATAACTGTAAATGGAGGGATTAGATTTGCAGCGGCCAACCTATGGCTGAAGCTTGTCCAAACACATCTGCTCACAATGCCATGAGCATCTGGCAGTTCCTGGCCGAGAAGAACATGCCCATGCTAGATCAACCTCCTTACTAGAACCCGACCTGGTTTAGTGTGATTTATTATTTCTATTTTTCCACCTTTTTAAACATCAAGGGGGGGTCATTAAAGGGAGCTGTTTTGAAGACATAGATGACATCATGATGACAGAGCCGAGAAAGAGATACTTCCAAGCGTGGCACAGAGGTCTGAGAAAAATTGCTTTGACTCCAGGGGGTTGACTGACTTGATTAACATTTTTGTGAAACCAGTACTGGAACATTTTTGACATGCCTCATATTTTCTGGAAATATTTACAAATGCAGGATTAACCAGTATTTTTGTGACATGAACTACCAGTCAAAAGTCTGGACACAGTTTCTCATTTAATATCCCCTAGAAGATCTGTCCAAACTTTTGGCCAGTAGTGTAGCATGGTGTGGAAAAGCAATCATTGATTAGATGAATTAATTCATGGTGTTCAAGGTTCATGTTCATGGATCATTAAAAAGTCTTTAACATTTAATTTTCCAATTATAAGGCCTTAATTCCAGTCTTAATTAAAATTACCCTCACCATTAAAATATTTTATGAAATATATTATATATTTATATTGAAACATTTAATTAGACAAGACGACGTAAACTCCTTTTCCAATTCTGTGTGCCTCTGCAGTTCTCAATGCTGACGATTCCCCTTTTTAATGTTTTAATCTAAAAGTATCTGAAATCATTGCCATATGACTGCAGATATACATTACGTGGTTACTGTAATCCGCAATGAGTGGAGCGTGTGTGCGCTGTTTTTCCACTTGAGTCTTTTTCTCCTGTCACTGACAGGGCTTCTGAGGTACAGTCAAATGAAAACACTGGTTCTCTTGAGCCAATATTTACATTCATTTTTGTAACCTGGTTTACACTGAGGGCGGGGTGGGGGCTTTTGTAAATATTTTTCATGCATGTTACAGTGAACCAGGTTGGTGTGCCAGGATTGTCTGTGTACACTTGGCAAATGTTTTGTGTCTGACAGTGTGCGCAATTACAGGGAGAAATTGGATTAGGGATGGATGAGTGGCTGCGGTGAGATGGAAATATCATTCAGGGAACGCGGTACCTGATCTAAAAATTGCTTGTCCTCACCCAAAAATTCCTCCCCTGTGGTGATAAGAAATGTGCACCAAAGGTCAAACAAAACATGTGCTTGCTTATCCCACCATCAAGCAGGAGAATCTGCTTTTTGTTCGACTTTTTTTTTGGGGGGGGGGGCAGAATTTGATGGGACTGTATGGA
>NW_017806030.1:4381-33818 GCF_001891065.2 Hippocampus comes
CCCCGCAACTCAAGCCATATAACACACACACACACACACACACACACACACACACACACACACACACACACACACTCACAGACTCATACTTAACATAGTTCTACTACTTGTGTCTGTCTCGCTTCAGTGGGCCCAGAAGTTTAATTGGAAAACAGGGATTATAAACTCACAAGAAATGTCTGTTTTGTGGTATGGGAGATTAAAATATATGGTCTGTGTACCATGGAGAGTAGGTCAGAATTTTAGTATTCATCCCTTTAAGGGAAATCAGATAAAACATGTACGCAGAGTTCATGATGTCACTGTAAATAAAAGGTTATCGCTGCCCATTTCTGGTTGACTGCCTTTCACTCGGGTGGTTTTTTTCTTCTTTTTTTTTTTCCCTCAGATGCTTATCTGTCTCCACACATCTATATGTGTCAGCTTTGGATTGATATCAGCTCCTCACACAAGATACAGTAGAATCTCTGAAGTCTAATCCATTTGGGGTTGGTGCTTGAAAAATGTTCCCATGGGAACAAATGCATCCAGTCATAATCCATTCGAGGGTCAAACTGTCACCATTGTAAAAGATTTAACTGTTGAGAATGTTTTTCATCCTTAACTGTCACTAAACAATACCATCTCTGACAAAGGAAGAAGGTGTAAAAGGTCTATTCCAGGGGTGTCCAAAATGTTTTTCCACATACAAATCGAAGGATGCAAGGGCCACTTTGACTTTGTCCGATTTTATTGAACACGCGAAAACCAATCAATCAAGCAATCATATATTATAGTTATTTTATCTGTTTTGTTTTGTTTTTTGTATTCTATTGTTTTTAGCACCTGTTACGATGATAACAGTTTAGAGGTTTATCATGATTTTGGTGTGGCCCGCAGCCCTCTTATCGCACTAGAATAGATCTGGCCCTGCCCTGAGCAGATGTCCACATTCAGAATCTAAGCAAGTAAATTGGTCATAAGAGGACAATTTTTGAATCAGTTTTTAATCGAGGATCATAGTTAATTATCAATGTGATGGAATTGAAGCGGATTTACGACAGGAGATGTGAGCCAATCTTTTTTTTTTCGTCAATGGATGCTACGGCTTCTTGTTTGCTTTCAAACTTAGCTTGTAGCAGACATGTGCACATTTTCAGCATGATGTCTCTGATCCACTGGTGAAAGGACACTTTGATTCTCTCCTCTTTCATCTAGAACTGCTTCAAACAACAAAGCGTATGCAGGAAAAAATGGTTCAGATTGCATGACTGTCTGTGTCTTATGTGTTGTGTTGTATGAATTTGTTATTTTATGTTAACTGTTCCGTAAAGCGATTTGTTACAGTTGAAGCTGTTGTGAAAGTGCTATATCAATAAATATGTATTGGATTGGATTGTATCTGTCCACAAATCAGACATTGCCACACAGACGCTTGCGAAAACTGAAATAAATATCTTAATTGATGAGGCATTACAAAGATGGTGCAATTTTAGTAGGAAATAGCTCCGTTGCATATATAGAAATAACGCCTCTATGAACCACCCATAGGGGGTGTGGGTGTCCGAATAAAATGCAGCATAACCACACGTTGTGAAATCCAGCTTCTTTCATCTTAGGCAGCTGGCTAAAGTAAAGCCTCTCCTTTCTCACGAGCACTTTGAAACAGTAATTCATGCCTTCGTCGCATCCCGGTTGGATGACTGTAATGCACTTGACTTTGGAGTCAGCCAATCCTCCATTAAGCGCCTCTCTCCAGTTGGTCTAGAATGCTGCTGCCCGACTCTTGACTGGTACTCGTAAGAGGGAGCACATAACTCCTACTCTGGCATCCCTTCAGTGGCTCTCGATACATTTTAAAGTTCTGTTTAAGATCCTATTATTTGTTTTCAAATCCTGAAATGGCCTCGCCCGGTCTGACCACTCTGAGCTCCTCCTGCCTCAGGTGTGCGGATCAGACATTATTAGAGGTACCAAGAACTAAGCGGAGGCGTGGCACAGAGGTCTGAGAAAAATTGCTTTGACTCCAGGGGGTTGACTGACTTGATTAACATTTTTGTGAAACCAGTACTGGAACATTTTTGACATGCCTCATATTTTCTGGAAATATTTACAAATGCAGGATTAACCAGTATTTTTGTGACATGAACTACCAGTCAAAAGTCTGGACACAGTTTCTCATTTAATATCCCCTAGAAGATCTGTCCAAACTTTTGGCCAGTAGTGTAGCATGGTGTGGAAAAGCAATCATTGATTAGATGAATTAATTCATGGTGTTCAAGGTTCATGTTCATGGATCATTAAAAAGTCTTTAACATTTAATTTTCCAATTATAAGGCCTTAATTCCAGTCTTAATTAAAATTACCCTCACCATTAAAATATTTTATGAAATATATTATATATTTATATTGAAACATTTAATTAGACAAGACGACGTAAACTCCTTTTCCAATTCTGTGTGCCTCTGCAGTTCTCAATGCTGACGATTCCCCTTTTTAATGTTTTAATCTAAAAGTATCTGAAATCATTGCCATATGACTGCAGATATACATTACGTGGTTACTGTAATCCGCAATGAGTGGAGCGTGTGTGCGCTGTTTTTCCACTTGAGTCTTTTTCTCCTGTCACTGACAGGGCTTCTGAGGTACAGTCAAATGAAAACACTGGTTCTCTTGAGCCAATATTTACATTCATTTTTGTAACCTGGTTTACACTGAGGGCGGGGTGGGGGCTTTTGTAAATATTTTTCATGCATGTTACAGTGAACCAGGTTGGTGTGCCAGGATTGTCTGTGTACACTTGGCAAATGTTTTGTGTCTGACAGTGTGCGCAATTACAGGGAGAAATTGGATTAGGGATGGATGAGTGGCTGCGGTGAGATGGAAATATCATTCAGGGAACGCGGTACCTGATCTAAAAATTGCTTGTCCTCACCCAAAAATTCCTCCCCTGTGGTGATAAGAAATGTGCACCAAAGGTCAAACAAAACATGTGCTTGCTTATCCCACCATCAAGCAGGAGAATCTGCTTTTTGTTCGACTTTTTTTTTGGGGGGGGGGGCAGAATTTGATGGTACTGTATGGACAAAAAGTATGATGATCACCAAAAAACCAGAAAAAAAAATTGTGTTAGGTGCTCATTCTACTGAGCAATGCAATAAATTCTCTGACTTAAAGTATTAATGTCGTAGTATCAGAGTATTTCTTGGGGAGTCCAAGTACAAATGTACAGTGTTGGTGCATCCCTGGGAACTTAATACTCCAATACATGACAAAAAAATCCACTAGGCTGAGTAGTTTTACTTTATTTCGCTTGCTCATCCCACCATCAAGCATGTGAGTCTGTTTTTTGTTGAAAAAATCCACTAGGCTGAGTAGTTTTACTTTATTTTAGTTTCATACACTTCTCTTTCCACTTGTTAGACAGTTAATAATGTCACTTAAAACACTCCCTGTAGAGTTAATGAATGTTTTATGATCCGTCTGGAACTTTTTCACGATAAATTACTTGAGGGAGGATTTGTTTTGAAAATGGAGGTCAACCAGCATCACGTAACAGATTGTGTTTGACTTTGACAGTCCCACCGCAGTCATCGCTGTGGGAGCCGCAGACACCCTCTGATAAGACTATAGATGTAGATATTTAGAGTGGGTCATGACAAAATCAAATAGCTTTAGTGCACGACTGCATTTTAAAACATGACGTACCCCATTTCCAGAGAAGTTGGGGCCATTGTGTCAAACTTTTTTTTTTTTGCAAATATTCACTCATTTGGAACTTGATCCTTGCCAAATGTTTCAAAACAGCTGGGACAAGGGCATGTGCTACATCACAATTACTTAACGCTTAATCAGCTCTTGGGAACTGAGGACACGAATTGATGATGCCTATTTTGCTTGATATACACTTGAGTGGATCAACAGTCCGAGGTGTCTATTGCCATGTTTTTTGCTTTATAACGTTCCACACAATATCAATTGAAGACAGGTCTGGACAGCTGGCAGGCCACTTGAGTATTTGCATTCATTTCCTTCAAAACCATGCTGTTGTACCACGTGGGGAATGCGGATCTAGGTGTTTTGTTGCCCCATCCCAGATTTATTGGAATGTTTTACAGGCATCAAATTCAAACTGAGATCATGTTTAAAAAAATGTTCATTATTCTGAACATTAAATATCTTGTCTTTGATTTGAATTCAATTGGATACAGATTTGAAAAGGATTTGTATTGTATCATTGTACAGTATTCTGTTTTTATTTACATTTTACACAACATCCCAATTTTATTGAAATTGAGGATTGTGCATTTACATCAGCGGTCTTTTACACAAGCATGTTCCAAGCTGCCATTATGTGTCTCTGTTATGGTATAGCAACCCACTGAACATTTAATATAACTGGCAATAATCAGTAAAAAGAAATGTCAACCGACAGAAATGTACTTACCCCAAAACCGGCGATTGTCTTTGAAAAGCGAGTCCAAGAAGCATAGATGCAAACAACATGTGGAGACAAACATGCACACCCGACTACCTGTGCCAGTGGAAGTGTCTCAGCATGTTGGCTCACAGTCAAGTCAAACTGCTGAAGCCATATGAAAGCGTGTGGGGGCACGCAAGTGCAAATGTGCACATATGCACATCTTTGCAGCCCCCATGGGTGACTAAGGGATTACTTATTAATCATTCGATTCACTGCCTTTGGATACACCGCACAGGCCTGGAATGTGTCTTCCTTTGCTTCTTTCACTCAGACACATACATGCAAAACTATTAATGGTGTGCACCTACCCCAGCAACTAAAGCCATATTACACACACACACACACACACACACACACACACACACACACACACACACACACACACACACACACATATAACTCACAGACTCATACTTAACATAGTTCTACTACTTGTGTCTGTCTCGCTTCAGTGGGCCCAGAAGTTTAATTGGAAAACAGGGATTATAAACTCACAAGAAATGTCTGTTTTGTGGTATGGGAGATTAAAATATATGGTCTGTGTACCATGGAGAGTAGGTCAGAATTTTAGTATTCATCCCTTTAAGGGAAATCAGATAAAACATGTACGCAGAGTTCATGATGTCACTGTAAATAAAAGGTTATCGCTGCCCATTTCTGGTTGACTGCCTTTCACTCGGGTGGTTTTTTTCTTCTTTTTTTTTTTCCCTCAGATGCTTATCTGTCTCCACACATCTATATGTGTCAGCTTTGGATTGATATCAGCTCCTCACACAAGATACAGTAGAATCTCTGAAGTCTAATCCATTTGGGGTTGGTGCTTGAAAAATGTTCCCATGGGAACAAATGCATCCAGTCATAATCCATTCGAGGGTCAAACTGTCACCATTGTAAAAGATTTAACTGTTGAGAATGTTTTTCATCCTTAACTGTCACTAAACAATACCATCTCTGACAAAGGAAGAAGGTGTAAAAGGTCTATTCCAGGGGTGTCCAAAATGTTTTTCCACATACAAATCGAAGGATGCAAGGGCCACTTTGACTTTGTCCGATTTTATTGAACACGCGAAAACCAATCAATCAAGCAATCATATATTATAGTTATTTTATCTGTTTTGTTTTGTTTTTTGTATTCTATTGTTTTTAGCACCTGTTACGATGATAACAGTTTAGAGGTTTATCATGATTTTGGTGTGGCCCGCAGCCCTCTTATCGCACTAGAATAGATCTGGCCCTGCCCTGAGCAGATGTCCACATTCAGAATCTAAGCAAGTAAATTGGTCATAAGAGGACAATTTTTGAATCAGTTTTTAATCGAGGATCATAGTTAATTATCAATGTGATGGAATTGAAGCGGATTTACGACAGGAGATGTGAGCCAATCTTTTTTTTTTCGTCAATGGATGCTACGGCTTCTTGTTTGCTTTCAAACTTAGCTTGTAGCAGACATGTGCACATTTTCAGCATGATGTCTCTGATCCACTGGTGAAAGGACACTTTGATTCTCTCCTCTTTCATCTAGAACTGCTTCAAACAACAAAGCGTATGCAGGAAAAAATGGTTCAGATTGCATGACTGTCTGTGTCTTATGTGTTGTGTTGTATTAATTTGTTATTTTATGTTAACTGTTCCGTAAAGCGATTTGTTACAGTTGAAGCTGTTGTGAAAGTGCTATATCAATAAATATGTATTGGATTGGATTGTATCTGTCCACAAATCAGACATTGCCACACAGACGCTTGCGAAAACTGAAATAAATATCTTAATTGATGAGGCATTACAAAGATGGTGCAATTTTAGTAGGAAATAGCTCCGTTGCATATATAGAAATAACGCCTCTATGAACCACCCATAGGGGGTGTGGGTGTCCGAATAAAATGCAGCATAACCACACGTTGTGAAATCCAGCTTCTTTCATCTTAGGCAGCTGGCTAAAGTAAAGCCTCTCCTTTCTCACGAGCACTTTGAAACAGTAATTCATGCCTTCGTCGCATCCCGGTTGGATGACTGTAATGCACTTGACTTTGGAGTCAGCCAATCCTCCATTAAGCGCCTCTCTCCAGTTGGTCTAGAATGCTGCTGCCCGACTCTTGACTGGTACTCGTAAGAGGGAGCACATAACTCCTACTCTGGCATCCCTTCAGTGGCTCTCGATACATTTTAAAGTTCTGTTTAAGATCCTATTATTTGTTTTCAAATCCTGAAATGGCCTCGCCCGGTCTGACCACTCTGAGCTCCTCCTGCCTCAGGTGTGCGGATCAGACATTATTAGAGGTACCAAGAACTAAGCGGAGGCTCATCGGGGATCGAGCCTTTTCCGTTGCAGGTCCCTCTCTTTGGAATGACCTCCCACTGAACATTCGGCGAGCCCCCCTCACTGCCCGTCGTTAAAACTCATCTCAAAACTCATTTGTATTCTTCGGCATTTTACTTGGCAAGAGACTTGATTGTTAGTTTGACTGCTTTTGTCCTTTCTACTGTCCTTGTTATTCATTATTGTTTTATTATTTGTTTTTGTATGAAATATTTTTGCTCCATGTACAGCACTTGGTATAAAGTGCTCTATAAATACAGTAGAGTTGTTTTGTTTTTGTTGTGTCTTACTTGTTTCACATCTCCTCCTCATCATTAGAAGCAAAGCCAAGGCTTTTAGTTGCACTTTACATCCAAACCAGTGGGAAAAGGCACCAGGCTACTACCGGTACTTGTTTTGTATCTCAGCAACCAAGGCCATGTACGGCCATGGTGACCACAACAAAAAGCAAATGCATCGGGGCTTACCAGTAACTTTGATAACAATTGATGTCATGCAAAAAAGCCAAAGAAAAAGCAAATATGCCATTTACCTTTAGCTTGCTGGGGTCTCCTGTTGTGTCACACATGATGTTGGTTTGCGTTGTGTTGCATATCTGGTTCGATCAAATGTTTGCTAATCATAACACTTGGCTTTCCTCTCACAGTGTGCCAAATCATGTCTAAAGGGGTGGTTGCAGTCCTCGGTCCCTCTGCCAGTCCGGCCTCCAACTCTATCATCAGTAATATCTGTGGTGAGAAGGAGGTGAGTCGATTTACCCACAAGGCCATGCAATGCAAATGCAAATTTGGATTTAACAAAAGTCCTCAAACGATTAATTGTTGAGTGGGTCGGTACACTTCAATGGATTTTACCCACCACGAACCTCTGCTGGGACATTCTCAGCATTATGAAAATGAATTCAAAATCGCTTTGCCCATAATTATACCTTTCTCTTGCTTCCATTATATCAATGAGCCATCTAATCTGATTATTTTTCTCACAAAGATATTCACCCCCCCCCCACACACACACACACAAAAAAAAAACCCACAAACACCAACCCAAAGACAAATGATCATGAGCCAATGAATAGAAAATATTCCAATTTTTGTTCCACCAAGCACTTTTATAAAGAAATAATTACCTGAAATGATAGTTACTGCCCCATGGTCCCTACCTGTAGTTGGAGATGACATTTCTGTCTATTTTGAGGTCTCACTTTACTTTTCATAGGGTGCTAATTGAAATAATTAAGAAGTCCAAGTTTAAAACCTTTTGACATTATGTGTCTTGTAACCTTTCCCCCGCACAGTTTGAATCCGTATAATTATGTTTTAGGGGCAAGGCAGTTTTTGAGGTTTAGGGTTCAAATCTTGGCTCTTTTTTTTTTTTTTTTGTAGTGGTGGTGGTGGGGTGGAAATGACATACTCCGGCTTCCTCCTAGACTCCAAAAACACGAATTCTATATTGTGACATCCCTTTTAAACACCAAATGAAGCTGGTTCCTTGCACATAAAGGGCTTACTTTACCTCAGTGCAAACGGGACAGCATCCCTTTAAAAGCATGTTGTGCAATGAACGCCTCTCCGATTGTGATGACCAAAATTGAACATAATTATTTGCAATCGCTTAGATTGTGTGCCTACAAGTGTACCTAATGAGCTTATAAGAAAATGCATGGTGTGTGAAATGGACTATTTTTTAAATGTAGGTTCATTTGTCTGCCCTCATTGTTCATTTCATTCATTCCGCAGAATTGATCCGAAAGTGTGTCCGAAAGTGTGTTCGCGCGCATGCGTGCGTGCGAGCGTATGTGCGTGTGTGTCTGCATGCATGAGTGGAAGGAAACTGAGACTGAGTGAGTCTATCAGCATAAATGCCAGTTCATGTGAGTAACAAGAAATGTCCATCATTCATACATGGGTTTATTGACCGACCTTTATAAATTCTGATACACGACTGATTATTGAGATGTAAAATGATGGCATGATACGTAGCAGTTTTGTTGACGGTGAAAAGGTTTTCCCATCCATAATTGAATCATCACATCATCAAAACATGTCTTCCCTCTGATGCTTCTCGTGTCTAGACATGGAAGTTAAAAGGAGCTGTAAAACAGTCCAATTAATAATTTAAGATTGTCGCGCAAGGAATATTCCGGTGTACAGTCTGTGTAGCGTATATGGCAGTGATCAGTCATTTGGCTGAACTGTGGATGTCATGACATGCGACATTCATACATGTACAGTTATGCCACTGCCATCTCTTGTTAAATCATGTGCTCCAAGCCTCCTTTCAGTCTGTCAAACAAGCAAACAGACACTGACTGCCTGTTGTTCCAAGTGTCGCTTGGCATTGATTGTCTCAACTGACTGCTTTGGAACACCCACTGTGATTATACGACTGTACAAATATTGACGATGCACAAAGAGGACTTTTTACATACATCACTGGAGCGACAAACATATAGTGACTCATGTAACCTCGGCTGTCTCAATGCAAGCATTGTCTGCTAAATACTGCCTTGAGGAGTTGTTTAACGGCGATCTGCACAGATAGAACGAAACTTCCAATGGCTGACATCATGTACCTCTCGTTGGACAGCAAATTAGTTGACATTGACTCGATAGGGCCTGTAAAACACACTTATTTTGTGCGGCACATTTTTATTCGGGTTACATGAGTTTGAAATTTAACTTTAAAGACTCTGTTGGTGAATTTAGAGATTGGTTTTGAAAGACGTGTAGCGCAAAGTGTCTTATACTGTGTACACGGGTGGCGTTTTCCTTATTTTGGTACTTTCATCGACATGTCAAAACCAGTGTTTGCGCTGTTGTGGGAGTGTCCTCAGCTGACTTGCTAGCGGCTCCTCTCATTCACGTTTAATTCAAAGCAAGAGAGGCACAGCATGGCGGAAACATAAACAGATTCACCGGAGTCCACGCAGGAGATAGACGCAATCGACATGAAAAAGATCTTCACTTGCCGATAATGTAAAGTTGGCCACATGCAGACCGCTTCACACCCCTGATCGTGCGTTGGTGTGTTACAACCAAACAAACGGTGCTGCATCAATGAATTGATTTCTACAATGATTCAGAAGGATTATCCCATGTTGTCATCATATTTATGAATTAAATGACATCCACCACACACATCCGCAAAGTTCAGTCTCTCTTCTTGCAACGAGATCAAATACACCAAAATCGCATGACACCACTCGAGCCACAACTTAGACCTGCTTTTAGGTGGTCTAAAAAAATAGTCTATTTTCTGCCAACAAATTGTCAGATGCACCGTGGGCATGTTGCCCTTGTTTGCCGGAATGTCCAGCCTGGTGCAGTGCAGTCTGTCAAATTCCCAAATATGCTAAACGAGCCTTGCACCTGCACGAAAATCAAGATGTGCTAGTTTTATTCCCAAGGGTATGCCACTATCTATCACAATAGCATTTGGTAACAAATAAATACAAATACTGCCTTAGGCTACAGTGAGCACAAAAAAATATGCAGCAATGTTGTTTCAAGCCACAGTTTGACATTATTTAAATATTTATTCTTTGCAGATTTATGTGTATGCCTCTCAATTTGTTTACTATCAGTTGCAAAAAACAAACAAACAAGAAATGCAGCAGATTCTCACCAGAATTGTGAACCAAGATAACCTCTGCAAGGTCCACCAAGAGGAAAAAAAAGTCCTCCGTGAAGGAATAAAGCATGTGCGTGTATTAAGGATCCATCACAGCGGAAAATTGTACCGCCTGTGTTTGGAGAGGGTAAAACTACAACCACGATTACCTCCATACCCTGAATGTGCAATAATTCAGAAACCGCAGCAAATCATGCTCATCCCACACCATGGGAGAGAAACCTGCCTTTGGGAAATAAACCTTTATTGAATATTTGATAGTCTGCAGCAGTCCTTGGTTAAAAAAAAAATGCTCTGCAGGAGATGAGAAGATTGGCTGGTGGCCTGATGTTGCATCCCAAATCAGATAGGCACCCTATCACTTGCCACCCCTCCCCCAAAATCCCTCCGAGCTAAGCAGTAGAGACAGACTCACGATGTCATCGAACGTAACTAAAGGGCTTACATAGTAGCACACCGCATCCTGTCGAGTAGAGGCCCTTCATAAAAAGATGTTCACTTTTTCTTATGTATTGCAGGAAACTTGGGCGTACCATTTTCACGTTAGTGGTTGTGAATCACCGACATTACTAATTAAAGGGCCGCCGAAACTGGGCAAAAATTGGCACTTGCGTTATAGTTCCGGACTCAAAATTGATGTCTGCACCAGGACAACGAAAATGAATAAAAATAACTCAAATTAAAATTGAAAACAAATGTTTGTTAATGAAAAAAAAAAAAAAGATTGCTTTAAAAAAATGCTAATTGAAACATCTTATGTTTGAAAAACTAATTAGAACTATGGTGAAAATAGCCTTCGCTTTCATTTTTGTCTGTAATTATTATACACCAGCTTGGTATTTTTTCAAGAGGGCAGACGTAACAGAATATTGGAAACGAGTTTCCTTTTCACTATTGGGCAAAGGCAAACTTGGGTGGAGACCGATTAATTAACAGTGTTGTGTACGTTCATGCTTTGTGATTTGTTAATTCCACTCAGTCCGCCACTTTCACAGTGTCATAAATTGCAATCTACCAATTTTATCCGTGTTGTAAATTGTACAATCACAATGGATGCCTTTAGGCTGTCTGCAGTTGATCAACACCCACAGCCACAATGTGTGTGAATGCGTTAAATACTACAATATAATAAGCCTAAAAAAAAAAAAAATTGTCACCTTTTATTTTGTTAGTCTGAAAAAAAAAATCACAGATGATTCCGTCGTGGCATTTGGCTGTTGTGAATTTCCTTCGGGCTTTTAAACGGATTCATTTCAAAGCACTAGTGCATCAATGATTCATCCGGTGAACGTGGGCATAAAATGTGACAGTGCTTGTCACATTCCGAATAGATCATCTTTTTCTTTTTCTTTTTTTTTTTCGCCGTTGAAGGTGGAAGCAGGTCACCCTGAACAATATTTGCTGGGGAGACTGTGTGTACAACCTGTTTCTAGTGTGCACACTGCTACGCTTATCCCACGCTGCGAGAGCCAAGGCCACAGATGCCGTGCGATCCTGTGGCGGCTTGTGTGGAACATTTGCCGCAATATTGCGGCTGACAGACCCCACTAGATGATCGGCACATCATCGGCAGCCGCCTATCAATCTCTTATCTGCCGGTGCGGATGCAACGTCTGCGGTGGGACTGAGCCCATTTGGGTTTCACATTCAGGGGCAGAAGAAACTGCAGAGAAGAAAGCTGACTGAGCGCACCGTGACAGTGGTTTGTTTCGATTTTTGGCGGTTGGCCGTGCAGACTTTAGGGTTCAGGATTTGGATGGATGGATGGATTTCATCACATGTAAATGCACATTTTGAATGAAGGGGCAGAGAGAATAATAAATAAATAACCCAGTCAGAAATACTTCGATTATGATTCTAAAATGCGTCACTGTGAAGGGATTCAACTAATGTCATGACAATAACTTCAGGCCATATAAAATAAGACTTGTAAAGTAACGCTAGTTTGAAATTGACAATATTCTTCTTCTATTGTCATGTTTGTTAACTTCATCTTGAGACCGAGCCTTCCTCTGAAATAGTTTTAATAAGAAAGCCGCTCACGCGAAGTTCTTACCTGTTATACTTGATTTCGCTTCATTTTTTTAAGTGTGCATTTATTTAGAGGTGTATTTTTCCCTCAAATGCTTTGCAATCTCCTTGACCCCAGTTTTCTCCATTTTTTTTTTTTTTTTACATTTGTTATGGAATGTTTTCACGTGAAAGCTTGATTAGATCAGTTCCTATTCTTACATTACTTGATTTTTGCAACCTAGTTGCTACTCCTGTACCATGAAATGTGCATCATTCCTGTGTCTAAGTGATTTTTTTTTTTCTCTCTCTGCAACTCAAATGTGTCAGAAAGTCATGAATATTAATGTCAAGTCTGATGTTCGGTGGTTGCTCGGGGCTTGCAAAGCCATCTGCTTTCAGGAGAACAGAGAGATTACACCACTACATGGTGGATGATGGGAGGGAGGGCACTCAGGTAGGATTTAAAGGTGAGCTCAGGGTCAGGTGGGCACAGTTTTGAGTTGCGGGGGGGTCTACCGGTAGAGCACAACAAGCCCTTTGAGATAAGCAATAATGAGCTTTTCGCCTTCGAAAACTCAGACAAATACGGGCATTGACAAATGTGGCTCCTTTCTGTAATCAGCTGCAAATAAACTGTCGCTTATGTGAATTTTGCTTCGATGCTTTGTTCTTTCCTTTTTGGGGCCTGTTTGATTTCATCTTGCAGTTATTTTAGAGGATGTTGCTCCTGTTAAATTTCTCCCTCTGCATCTTATAGCTTCTCTTTAAGAGGTCACTCAAATTCTCATTTGTGAGGAGGGTGATTTTGCGCCAGAGTCTCGCACGTACACCCTCTGTAGTCACAAGTGCACAAGAAAACACATTTGTCAGCTCTCAAGCGTCATCAGAGTCAATCGGAAGGCTGAATACTCAACTCGGTCTTGTAAAGCGTTCGGGAGACAGTTCGTACTTGAAGTGACATGATAGAAGAAGATACCAAAGGGTTTTTGAAAGGCTTCACCTTTGCATTTGAAAAGATTCATTTTTGTAGATCTTACTGTACCTGAGAGAGCTAACATGGATCGCCGGGGTTTTCCCCAACTGATTTTGCAACAAAGTTTGAGAGGCTTTGGGACTCTCTACTGATTTACATAAGGCCCTTCTTTATACCGCACTGTTTTTACGAGCTGAGAGGACACTGCAAGCTTCCAAAATTGATATCAATATTTAAACAGCTCCATGAGGTTTTTTTTTCCCTTTCACAAAGATTATCATCTCATTTCTGGTCATACTAGTCCGTGTCTTTGGTCCATGCAGTGTTCATATTTTAGGCAAACTTTCCCCAATCCTAGCAGAATTTGTTGGCAGTTGAGAATCTATTTGAGCAGTCTTGAGCAGCTTCTTGATATGGAGCAGGGTTTAAATGAATGAATGAAGGTGTGTCACTTGACGACGTGAGCTCTTAATGGAATCAAACTTGTTATCCAGTGCAGTTTATTGAGATGTTCAAGATGGCTCACCTTCTTCAACCAGGACAGAGATTTTTATGCCCATGATATTCTCCCATAATGTCTCATAAAAAGTGAAATGGTGAAAAAAATGGTTTCATGCTAAATCTCCACGGTTCCGGACCACGTCGTTTTGGTCTTTTAGTCCATTATTTACAGCAATTATCTAAAAACCCGTATTTTAAAACAAAATTATTAACATTCGTTTTACAGGGTCTTTAATAAAAGTGTTCCGGAGAAACACTTCACGTGATTAGTGCAAACTAATTACGCCGTTTGTCTATTCATGGCCCGTCATCAGTTTGCGTTGAGTGTTTATGGAGCTGTCAAAATGCATTTTCACTTGCGAGTGTTCCAGTTATTCTTCATCTTTTTGTCACTTGATAAGTCAGAGAGCCAAGCCTGCAAATCCTCTCTGGTTTAGAGAGCGTTTACACTGCAACTACGCTTAAATTAAAGCGTCTTCCTGCCAGATGCCGGTCAAAAGCCCGGCCGGCGCGTGGCAGCTGCTATCGTCGTGCAGCCAGCACACATGTTCATCAGTCATTTGCTTCTCTGCTCCAGACCAATGGAGACGTGCAGTGTTTTTTATTTTTTTTAAACTGTCTGGCACGAAAATGTCAAAACCATCCAGAAAGCGTACCTGCTCTCTCATGCCAAGTCAAAGGATAGGAAGTAAATTTTAACAGGACGCTCTCATTCACGCTGCCATTCAAAGTGTGTTCTGCCCGGTAGGAATAAGTGACATCAATTGAACCAGCGTCTAATTAAAAAGGATTCATCGGCAATGCCAGGTTAGAAATAATTATGCACAGTGCAAGGTTTGAAATCGTCACATTCCGAGAGAATAAAAACATAATTACATTTCAAAATGTGTGTTCTCGGAGAACATGTATGGCTGGAATTTTCACAGCGGCTTAAGTGATGTCGGTGTTTTTTGAATCAAATTCAATTTGCTGCAGACTTCCCAAAAAGAAAAGAAAAAAATGATGCAATTTTGAGAAGTGATGCCATTTCTGAAGTAAATAAACACGTCCAAAATCACTTTTCATGAACTCTCACAATCCATCACAGTGAAGAACTCATGAAAAAAAATAACAAACTCTAATCGCAAAATCTCAAAAGTTATTGTTTCTCTCACAGCTGATGTTAAACCATCCGCTTGCTAATAGAAAGTGCCACAGGGAAATAAAACACCACACAATTCTCTGAAAAAAAGAAGAATTAGAGGACTCATGACACAAATCTTTCATTTTGGATTAGTTGACATTTCCTTTGGTTACACATTTCATGCTCTGTTAGACATCAGCTGCAGTTATTGTTCTATTCTTCTTTTCGTCGTAGCGCTGATGGCTTTTTTTTTTCCCCCTGTGCTTTATCAGCTACTCGCCAGAAGCTCTGCAGTCCTTGATGATTATCAAGATATTGAAAATGTTTGGAAGAATAGATGTTTCCCTGATCTCTGGCGTTAGTTGGACTCATAAATTTACATGACCTGCCTGTATTTGTACATTGCGTAATCATACCTGAAAGAAAAGAAAACACATTTGTTTTAATCTTTAATGGGATTCAAATTAAACAAGAAGCCATTTTAGAATTGCACAATCATCAAACTAAACACAGAAATGAAGACAGTAATTGACAACGTTCGGAAACAAATTAGATGGTGTGCGGATCCCAGAAATGCAGACTCGGACAAACTCTGAAACAAAAGTACCTGTTTATAGAATAATGAAGGACAGACAAAGTATGAACAGAAATTGTTGGTGGAAAAAAAGCCAAATATGAACAGAAAATTAAAATTCTGCTTCTGGTCTACAAATCGCTGGGTCCTGTATACATTAAAGATTAAATATAAACCGAGTAGGGCTCTGAGGTGTGTAGTTTTGGGCTAATTACTGGAGCCTTGAGTTGAACGCAAACATAGTGAATCTGCATTTCGCTGTTACGCTGCAAATGGAATAAGCTACCATCAGAAGTCAGCCCAGAGTGTAAATGTTTTTAAAACCAGGTTGACAATGACCTTTGACTACATTTTAAAATCAATTTTGCAGTATGGTCTTTTAGTAATTTTAGAAACCTACAGGGTTTTTTTTTCTTTCTTCTTTTGAATGTTTTAAGTCTTATCATGGCTTGTTCATGTGTTTAATGTGTCTTTGCTTGCGTGAAGCACATTGAGTGGCCTTTTGTATGAAATGCGCTATATAAAGCCGCCTTGCCTTGCCTAGTATCTAACATGCTACTGAGTTCATTTTCATTTCTAAGCCGCCAATACCCCGCCCCCAAGGGAAATCTCAGCGCACAGATTTAATGTGTTACATTCCTTCTCCTGCCAATATTACAAAATCCTTTGCACTTATTGCCCTAGTTTCCACTTGTTAGTCTGATTCCATGTTGCCATACAATGTTTCCAGTCAGTTTTCTTTTTGTCTCGATGCATTTTTCTAATATCCGTTATTACGGTATCGGCACGAGCCACGGCTCGCTGCGTTTTACTTATTGTTCTCTGGTTCATTTTGTCATATTGTCTCGCACTTTCCCTTCTTCTTGGACGCAAGTGTAAATGATCAGCAGGTCAGACATGCTTCAGGCGAGCTAATGGAAACCGGGCGAATTGTAAAGGCTTGAGGTGGCTTCTCCGTGATGAGTTACCATCGGTCTCGAGCTGAATCTTAACATTAAGGGAAAGTATGCTTTTTGTTTTATATGTGCTCATGGTAGTGAACTAGTTGCTTTACCCTGTAAGGAGCAGTGTGATGAAGTGCCATGACAAATGAGTATCATCCAAGGAGGCCTACTTTTTGTCAAACCTGTGTACGCCTTTCACAAAATGAAACATTTTTTTTACATAAATTACAGTCTAATAATAATTTTAAAAATTGCTACAAAATATAAACATAAAAAAAAGTGTCTTCCTGACATGTTCAGCCGAGCCTTAAATTCAGATGATTTGGCTGAATGTGATTACCTTCTATTCTAATTCAAAACATTAACTGCAGCTGCCCGCTAAGTTTGCCAAGAGTCACAAAATACCGCCAAGACAAGCAGTTGTTAAATTAGGCGAGGTCTCGCTGACCCAAGTGACTAAAATGCCGCAGCAACAAAAGGTCATGTTTATAGCACTATTTCAGCAACAACAAGAAACATTTGTTGGCTCTGTCGTAATAATCATGGACCCGTGAGCAAAAAGACTGGGTGCACTTTGACAGGAAATAGGACTTTAAGAGGTGTGTGTGTGTGTGTGTGTGTGTGTGTGTGTGTGTGTGTGTGTGTGTGTGTGTGTGTGTGTATCCATCTTACAAAACACTCAAAGAGCTGGCCACTCAATCGGCCAACACAAAAAATGGTAACCCCCATAGGCCTCATGAGTAGCTAGAAATAGCTTTTCAGTGATGAGACATTGTGATTTTCTTGGAAGAAATGACCATGTGAAAACACTTGAACACTGGCAGAGATTTATAAAGAGAGTATTGCCATTGATTATGGTCTGTGTACCGAATTCTTGCCAGAAATCATGAACCCCCTTGTGTTGATTTGCCTCAAGTACTTCTCACATTGCAAAAACATGCATGTTAGGTTCAGTGAAGACTCGAAATTATACATAGGTGTAAATATGACTGAATGTTGTTTGTCTATGTGCCCTGTGATTAGCTAACGGCCGGTGCATCAGCAGTCCCAGAAATAACAGCCACCATTGCTACTTATACTGGGTGGGGAAAGATGATAAGAATTCTACATCACAGTCAGAGGAGTAATACTTGCCGAGTCAGTTAATAGCATCATAGATCATTTTAAAAACCCGTGGGAAGATTTTAAAGAATGCAAAACAAAAACATGTGGTCACACCAAGGTTAAAATGCATACCAAATAAATTTCAATTAAATCGCAAATTAAAAAGTCCTTGACAGTCGAGCATTCTCATCGGACTGTAACGATACGAGAACTCATTCAAAGACGAAACTGCCGTATGATTAAAGTATGGTTTCGGTGGAGGATGATGATTATCTTGAGCTGAATGTTTTAAATGGTAAGGTCAGTTTAAATGAGTAATACTTCTTAGGAGCAAAAAGAAACGACCGCAGACTGTTTCTCACATTCAACTTTCTGCTTTGAGCTGTCGCCAGTCTCCTCAGATGTCTTTATTCAGTCGCTAGGGAGACATCCATCCACCTACTCACTGAATTTTTTACACCACTCTCCAATAAGACTCCGTAAGGGGTTATGGAGGAGGTTCAGTATATGGAGTATATTGAGTAAGTGTTTTCCCGGTGTCCTCGCGCGTGGTACTGCCTTTTAAAAATGTGTTGAATGTGAAGGTGCCACTGAATATATACAAAGGAGGTCCTCTCGGAGTTTCCACTGGTCATTTCTGTGAAATCATACATCTCTCTCTCTCTCTCTCTCTCTCTCTCTCTCTCTCATTTAATTATTACTATATGTTTCATATGTTAAATCCGGTGTCATATTATTCTATAAAATACAGGTTCTTGAATAAAATGCTTTGGGTGGAACAAAATAATGGCATTTCCATTCATTTCAATAAACAGCACTAAGTATATAGTACTTTACATTACCTAACCTGTACAATACGTAATTCAATCACATAGAAAGTTTGCAACTGTCTCTGAATCTAATAATGTGGTTTTCGAATTATTCCCTGAAACAAAACGTCACCGCTGTTATAGCCTAACAGAAGAGCATTTCTAGCTAGCTCATTGTACATTGTAAAGACATAGGCTCGGGGAAAAGGGCATTGGAGTGAGGAACCGACTCCAGGAGGAAATGAATTTTTTTTTTTCTCTCTGAACCATCTGATCAATGAGAGAGAGATCTGGTGGTCAGTGTTCCACTTTCCTAAAAGGCACCATGGGAGCCGCACCACACTTCATCTTTATCACTCGGCTGCTACTTCCACGGCTACTGGGACCTGAAGCGGGCTCATTACTACCACAAATTGAGATCTCCTTGCCGGGACTGACACCAAGATGAGTTGGTTGCTAGGGCGAAGTTGCGACAGTCACGTTATGACTTCCTTTCTCTTCCATTTGATATATTTTTTTAGTTATCGTTATCTGAATTCCAACAACTGATCAGATATAGTAAATCTCTCACAAAGTGCTTAATGTGAACATGCAAACTCTCATTTCCTGCTGCCCCGGGGAACCATCCCCATCAACTTAATAAGCCTCACACGCTAATGGACAGTTGCCAACAAAATAGTCAAGCACTTTTTCAAATTGCAATAGATTACACTGTCAAAAAGCGGTTCGATTGCTGTCCCTCAAAGCACCATCTACACCATCACCAGGGCTAATGAGTTGACACTTTTAATGAGCCACAGTAGATACATAAGATAAGATAAGAAAACCTTTACCGCATTTTCCGCACTATCAGGCCCTTTGAACTATAAGGCGCACCTTAAACGAGTGGCCTATTTTAAAACTGAGTTCATATATAAGGCGCACTGCATTATAAGGCGCATAGAATAGAAGCGACAATAGTGGCTGCGGTTGCATTTTCCATCCACTAGATGGAGCTACGCTAAAGGGAATACAATACAATACAGCTTTATTTATAACGCACTTTCACAACCGCTGCAGCTGTAACAAAGCACTTTACAGAACTTTTAAAACACTACATCCAAGAAATCTGAATATTGATCGATATATAAGGCGCATTGGATTATAAGGCGCACTGTCAGCTTTTGAGAAAACTGAACGCTTTAAGGTGTTCCTTATAGTGCGGAAAATACGGTATTTGTCTCACAATGGAGAAATTCACAACTGACAGCAGCAAAATTATGAAAGTGAGAAAGTAGAAGACAAAAAGTATATAAATAAATATACAATATAAAATATAAATATAAGCATATTAAAAATGGGTGAGTAGGGGTGAGTCCAGATCTTCAGGACCGTCTATTCAATAGCCTGACAGCAGTCGGCAGGAACGAGAGGCGGTACCTTTCCTTCTTGCAGCGCGGGTGTATCAGTCTCTGGCTGAAGGAGCTGCCCAGTGCTGTCAGGGTGGCCTGGAGGGAGTAGGAGGGTCTGTCCATCATAGCTTTTAACTTGGCTAGCATCCTCCTGTTGCCCACCTCCTCCAGAGTGTCCAGGGAGCAGGCTGTTAGATGGCATGTTCCAAGCTACAAAAATTACATTGTCAATGGTGTAAAATCAGAATATTTGTAGGTCCAACTCTGGTCACAAGCCATTATACTTGTAAATGTACACTGATTTTAAGTGTACCCGTGGTGGTCGATAGGATGTGTGACGCTGTGGGAAAAGAGCAGTTTATCCATCCATCCATATTCTATTTAGCTCATCCTGTTCAGTTTCAAAGCAATATGAACAATACCCTTGACTCGTCGCCAGTCAGTGGCTGGGCACATATCGAGACAGATAACCATTCACTCGCAAGTCCACAAATTGTGCGGGAAATGAATATATGCTCAGGTTAATGTACCACTACATCACCAGTGACTCTAAAATCACTTTATTTCTTCACATTGTATTGAATTATTCTTTTTTTTTTTTTTTGCATTTTTTCATAAAGGATAGAGTACAGTGCTATTTGTATTTATTAACAACAGGATAAAACATCGCCTTGGTTTATGGGGACATTTCAATGTGGAAAAATGATTTAGTGTGAATGGCAGCAGACCATTTGGCGACAAGTGTTTCAAGGAGAGATCCCTTTCATCATCCGAGCCCTTGTTGTGTGCTAATTGATATCCCGGACTTGCAACATCTGTACTGTAAACAATACCCTTGAAACATCACGCCAGCGAAAGTTCCTGTCGCCGAGCCTGACATGTTTGATCACCCATAAAAAGTGTTGTGATGAAGAGGTTTCGCTCTCCTGCCACTTGGGGCGTTCAAACCAACAGATGTACTTCCACGTTCTGACTCTGCTCTCCATATGTCTGGCTGACCTACTCGGACTGCCTCTACAGCAGGCTCCACTTTGGGTTCACAGCAGACAGGTAGCAGAACGGCTTACACGCTTGACTGCATCGCAGCAAAATAACTCCAGCTCAGTAACTTGTGATTCCTGGCCAAATTTGAATGTAACATTTCTTGAATATGACCAGAAATGTTCTGTTGAAATGCTGAGTTGAACGAAGATAGCACTCAGTGGAGCACAAACCTCCGTCAAGGCTGAAAAATCCTTAACGCGCCAGTCTGTCTGACTGCAAGGACACTTTGGCCCTGAAGGTGCAGCTCCATCTGCTGGTTGGTCACTGGCCCTTTCTGACCCCAATGCAAGTTGACAGTATGAGCAAATGTTTGGTGATTATAATGCCTCAAGGGAAGAATCAACATTCTTACATTTGTTGCACAACAAGCAGATAAATGGAGGGATAAATTGTTATATTCACCTCAAGAGGGTCTCTTGTTTTTTTTTTACAGCGCTGCTTGCAGTTTCATGGTTCGATTAACTAGCGGCGTGAGAACATGTGTCTTTGCATTACACACATATAAACACGGGAACATCGAGAACAGTGGTTCTTAACCTGGGTTCGATCGAACCCCAGGGGTTTGACGGAGCCTCTGCCATGGAGGGTAAGACACTGTGACTCAACATGTTAATTAGTGATGACACGCCCGCTTGGCCATCACAGGCTGCAGATGATCGCATGACATTGCTTGTCCAATCAGTGCTTTGGGAAATTTAGTTCACTTTGTAGTCAACGTGTGACGATCGTGACAGTACATCGTTCAATTTAAAAATAAGTATAATTATCCCTTGAAATTGAATTAACTTTTTCTGTTTTTAATACATGCGGGTTTTTTTATATCTTGAATTTGTAAAAAAAATATACATATTTAGTTTTCACTCATGAAGGGTTTGGTGAATGTGCATATTAACTGGTTGGGTTCGGTACCTCTATAAAGATTAAGAACCACTGTTCAAGCTATATATGGTCATTTGAAGTTTTGATACGTCCTGTTAAGTACGATCAGGTTTAATTGCGCTCACCCTTGTTTTCTCCCCTCACCATCCCGTTTTGTCCATGGTGACCGAAAACTGGGCTGGCATGTCTGCCCGCAGCAACACGTTGGAAATGTTGCCTAACAAATAAATAATGATCAAAAACAATGCCTCGGAGACTCATTATTGGTGTTATGTGATGAAGTCAGTGGGCATCACCTCACTTGGCTTGGCAATGTAAGGATTTGAGCTCTATTTTTGGTCATGCTAGCAAATCAAAGGGTAATGTTGTCAATCATGAATGTAAGCATACTGTCATGCACATTGTAATTGGGTTGACATGTATTGGCCGCTAAACAAAGGTGTATCCTCTTCCCTGTTGAGAGCAGGGCGTAGATTGTATTTGTCCGCTCCTTTGTGAACGACCTCATTAAAAGCCTGTCTAGCGGCGGTCTGCAGACCCGCAATCCCTTCTGTCACACTGCAGGGAACACACGCAGGCATCCTGTACATACAAATCCGAGGTAGAACGAGCAGACACGCACAACCGTGCACGAATCCTGAAAACGTGCATCTTTTCTGACTTGCCTTATAGAATGGAACACAATTCTCAAGCATCCCTTGAGGATCGTTGAGGCATAGTGGCTAGGAAGACAAACTTGTTCCAGAAGGGCATGATATCAAAATGGTCAAATGATTCATTCTATTTACAATATCGTTAAACGAGGTCCCTGCCAAAGTTCGAAACGAGAGGATAAAAAGGAAACGCATTCCATCTTCAACACAGGAAAACATGTCATTAGGTTACGATATGTACCAAATACAATGGAAACCAATAACGTTGACTCAACCAAAAAGCATAAATTGAATATGTCTTTATATGTTAATTTTGTGACCAATCGCTACATCAGAATGCGGTAGACAGTTTGGAGTTTATTCAAAGAAGAATGCACTAGGGCTGCACAATACAGTGTATCGAAAAAAAATATCAGCATTGTGATTATGCCACATAGCAAAATACGATCAATTCATATGGAAATGTTTTTGTCCAACCGGTCAGGTGCAACCAATAGGAGAACAGTATCTAATAGCATTACGAACACTAAAGAACATGATTGGATTTATTTTTCCAAATGACAAACATGATTTAGTTCATTCGATAATAAAGATATAATTTCTTTAAGAACATAAAATATCGCAATAATATTGCGATCGTGAAATTCAAATATCGTTATATCTTATCTACATGCAAAATACTGTTCACTACGTATATGATTTACAGACACATCCCGTACATACATCCCAAAACTTAGTGTATTGAACAAAAACATTCTGACGCCGCTCACTTTGACTTCATGGCCGCTAGTCATTGTTCCATTTTGTTTTGTCTCCAGCAGGTGGCAGTGGAGGGCTCTCCCTCATCATGTCATTGTCTGTCACCTGCTGTAGGAGACTGCCAAGCCGTCACCAGTTGTCGGATCATTCGCCTTGGTCACGTCTCACGCCCAAGTGCTTATTTTCTAGACCTTCGTGATTCTCGATCTCGTTCCTCGTCCTGTTTGTGTTCTGGTTTGTTTCTCTTGTTATCTCTGTTTTGTTTTGGTGTTGCTGTCCTCGGTGTGTTTTTGTTTTATTCATTAATTGGCTTTTCCTTTGATTCGTTGATTGGCTTTTCCTTGTCGTTTTGGACTAGTGATTTTGCGTGTTTTATTTTTCTTGCCGTCTGCAAGCTCTTTTTGTTAGTAGCGTTATTTAGCCCTGAGTTGTGCCCAGCGATTTATGTTGCACTTTGTCGGTCTCGCGACCTTATTTCGGAAATAACCATTTTTTTTTTTTATCCTTGTCTGCGTTTGTGGGATCGACTCCTGTTCCTGTATTTCGATGACAGATCGGCCGGCATTCCTGCCAAGCTTTTACTGTGAATTTAAGGACAGCATTTCCTTGAGATTTATGTTGTCGGTGGTATGTACATAAGCACCGAAAGACGACATGTGACAAATTGACCCCGCAAATTGTCCAATTTTACACCATTTTTATTTTATTTTTTTACATTTTTCTAGCATTTGGGAATTTCTATACTTATCTTTTTTCAGTTTCTCTTCTTGGAAACTTACTCTGTCATTCTCATCTGACAATCCAGCTGGAGGCTTTATGTCTCGGCTTTCCCTCCTCCTTGACTTGTACTCCGTCTTTGTTCCCTCATCCTCCCGTGAGCGCACTTACAAACATCTGTCTTTCAGCAGCAGTCAATGCTGCAGTTCTTCAGAGTAACGCCGTCAGAAAGCACGGGTTACCTTTGGGTCTTGGCGTTTGTAAATATTAGGTAGTGTCTCCCTCAACACAATTATCATATGCAATTAAACCTGCTCCCATGGTAATGGTGACTCTTGAACAGATGCTTAAATAATAAGATCATTCACTTCAATTTCATTTTGAACAGCAAACGTAGACTTTCGGATATTTGTTTAGTGCCTCATTGAAAGTATGCGATCACTATTTTCAAACAGCAAATTAAAACACCTTAAAAACAGGGCGAGGGAAAGTATGACATTCTTTTACATTCATGAGATGAAAATATAATGCAATGCGTAGTCGCATATTCTATACGGAAAAAGAAATAAGTGGAAACGGAGGCTTGAAATCAGTGGAACAAACAACGGACTTCAATTTCTATTCCCACGTAATAAGAAGATACAGTGCTACCTCGATTTTGTGTGGACTTTTTCCCCGCATTGAGATCAACTATATTCTGAATCATGTGTTTCAGAGTCCAAACTGCCACCATTCTGAAACATTTATGAACTGTAAACGTTCAGTAATATATGAACATTGGCTTGGCAGTGAAAGCAGAAGTAAACAAGTCTAATGGTCAGACGTGACAAACAGCAAAGCATTCTTTAAACCCTCTTGCAACGTGAATGACGAGGAACGGTAATACACTTGACTTATATTGTTATTTTACTTCAACCTGCAATTTCATCTAATTTAAAGCATTAAATATATGCTCAGGCGGCCCGCTGATCGAGTGGTTAGCACGTCGACCTCACAGCGCAGAGGTACCGGGTTCGATTCCAGCTCCGGTATGTCCTCCCCGTGCCTGCGTGGGTTTTCTCCGGGTACTCCAGTTTCCTCCCATCTTCCAAAAACATGCACGGCAGGCTGATTGGACACTCAAAATTGCCCCTCGTTGTGAGTGTGAGCATGGATGGTTGTTTGCGTCTGTGTGCCCTGCGGTTGGCTGGCAACCGGTTCAGGGTGTCCCCCGCCTACTGCCCGAAGATCACTCGGATGGGCTCCAGCACCCCCCGTGACCCTTGTGAGGATAAAGCAGATCGGAAAATGGATGGATGGATGTACATATATGCTCTACCTTTTAATTTTTGTTTTTGTTTTTGTTTTTTGTGACATTTTGACCAGTGGGTATCACATCGATTGACGTCTGGTGCAGGGTAGGAGGGTTAACAGATATTTTCTAGTGGCAAATTATCGGCAATCACACTTGGGCAAGAAGTTGATAGTATCAAACATACTGGCAAAAATAAAAAAATACTAATGACTTTTACCATGTATTAATAGGCTGATTTAGCCCATTCATTCAGGATTATCAAATTTGATACATCTACAGAAGTCGCATAAAGGAATACCCATTTTGAGGAAAATAGCTCATTTATTTATTCTTTCATTTATTTCAGTTGCATGCTTCTTTGCAAACCTCACGGGAAGCTTCTTGCGTTGCCTTAAAAGCATCGCCCTGCTGGGTATGCCCGGGAAAGATTTTCTTGCTTTTAGTGTTCAGATTAATCGACCAATACGGGTGAATTATACGAGCTGTTGGTTGCAGATAAGAAGTGCGGCAGGTGACTCAAATGGCTTGACAGCTTGCTGTTCTTCATGCGGTACATCGATTTTCTGTCTTCGGAGCACCTCTGAGTCAAAACATTGCATGGTTACTCTTCGGTGATCAATTCATAGTATTGCTTTGATTGCCGACACGAGGGGTCGATATGTTGAGATATAGTACTCCCTAAAGTTTCTATAGATGTACAAATTAAAGTGGACTGTGTGGTTTCCAGAATTTGATCACTTGTAATGCTTTTGTATTTACTTTTTGGGAGATTATATAATGCACTATTATAAGACAATATTTCCTTGATCTTCATTGGAGAACTTTGCGCTCATTTAATCCATTAATATACATGTTTTCAATATTATCTTAATCGGAAGTGAATGTCCTTGAGTGTGCTGAACTCCTGCTTCCATTCTGGTCTCTTCAATACGGATTGCTCAGGTTCTGATATGTGACGTCACGGTACTTGCCATCTGATTTGGGTTGATTAAAACCTGATTGATTCTTTTTCCATTGGTTCCTTTTTTTTTTTACCCTGAAAAAAAATGCTGTTTAATTTTGTCATGTGGCTGCACATCTGGATATAGATTTTGATTGGAAGTCTACCGAGAAACTGTGTCTGGATGCAGCTGATTTCATATTGCGAAACCATTCGACGAAATAAAATGGAGTAAATTCAACGCACCATTTCATTAACACAGGCCAGAGAACAAAAATTGAGCAATGAACCGAAAAAAACATCCTCTGTTTCTTATTTAGTTGGCACACCAGTTGCGACTGATTCAACAGCACCTCGGCTCGGTGCAGCCAGGCAGTGCTATCTATTTTCCCATGATTGCTTCAAGACACAATTAATCAACAATCAATTCCACACAATTGACCAAATTCTTAACGACCAATTAATTATTTCTCTGCCCATCCCCGATAGGAAGTATCTTTTTCCATTAACAAAGGTAACACCAGGACCAAGTTCAGAGAAATTAGACAGGTAAACGGTGGAATATAGAATGGAACAGGTCGGGTTGAAACGAGTTACGAGAAAAAGTGACAGAACTAAGAAAAAGAAAGTACGAAATTGGACAAATCCAATTGGAACAATCAGAACTTCGTCCCAAAAATGGGCTCAGTTCCCCTGCGTGCTGTACAACTATTATCCAGGTGTAGGGCTCTTTCTCGCCCAGGTTTGAGTGTTCCATCGGGGCCTGTCACTCCTGGCTGCACCTCCATCCATCCAGACACCAAGGGACTCCATTACACAACAATGGGCAAGGATTGAAAACCAATCAAGGGAGTAAGGTGACGAGAAGGAAGGCAATGTATGGCCAATGAGAAGAGCGCAGACAGGCAATCTTCCGTGATAAAGAGGCTCCCTTTCCCTGTTGCTCCTCTCAGACCCAGCATGTCCTCCAGTTTACCCTTCAAGCCCCACCGAGCTCCACCTAAATGCCTGGCCCGCTGACTGACCCAACACCTGCTACTTGTTCTCACCCCATTTCCCCACTCAGGCCTGAGAGTCAACCTTGGTCGTGACTATCCGGTCACATGATCATATTGAAACAGGCGCTAATTTCATTCAGGGGAAATGCATGCAAACTTGCGATACAATGTGATGCAGGATGGACGATTTGTTGCACAATGTGTTGTTGTGATAAAGATACATTGCTGGTCCAGTATGTCTCGTAGAGGAGTTTCCCTGGTCCACTCTTTATTGGCTTTGCAGTTTAACAGTCTGACGTCCTGGTTTAGAAGCACTTTTGCACCGAGAATTTCGGATCGTGCGACCCTGAGAGGCATCACGCTGTGTCTGAAATACCTTTTCATACAAATAGGGTTGCTTGGATTTTCTTGCAGGCCACGCGGGAATACAGATATTTGTAATGCTACATCGAAGCAACACTGGGAAGAAGAAGGGTAATCAATCTAAAGATTGCCTGCCCCTGCCTACTGAAATGGACGGGAGAAATGTATTTATTGATTCTCACACAAGGCTTGGCTGACTTTTCTTTTCTTACCCTCTGCGTCTAATTTTTGATGACACCGGAAACACTGTACACTTCTCCCAGTAATGAATTGATGTCCTTTTCTCTGAATAATACTAGACCGGAATTCCAGCCAGGGTTTTGGACACAATTAGCAACCACAAAATTATATGAATGTAATAATCTCTCAGCAGAAAGGCCTTTCCAATTTTCTGTGATAAACAAGTTCTGTAAAAGTTTCAAATGCAAGCAGACCATTGATTTCCCCGCAATTTTTCTCGTTATACCTATAAAATGTTATCAGCGCCAGCTATTATATGTGCTGCTATTTATGTCATTGTCATAGCACCCGAAATTAAACTGCCGAGCTGATTCGTAGGTTTCTTGTTCGAAAATGTTTTAAAACAGTGGCTGAGGAGGCGTTCAAATAAATGCTGTCTGACAAGAGCTTGTTCTTGTGGGTGGTATGAGAACAAATGCTGTGATCCAAACAGAGATTTTAGTATCTTAGTCACTCACTAAAATTGTGTGTTCTGAGTATGCGTCTGCAGCTCCGTAGAGCCTTGGGTTTTCTTTGGCTCGCAAAAGAAAAACATACACTCACAGGCGCACGCACAATGTTTCTGTCTGACGGCGTACGGCTTTTTGACGTTTTCCGTCGTACACGTTGGCAATTTTGTATGTTTGTGGGGGAGTGTGTTTTGTCGAGTGTCAGAAGTGAGATGTCGGTTTCAGCCTGAAGTGAAATTTGGGTTGCAGAGGTACTAACCTCAGACTTTTCTTTAAAATGCAATGGTGAGCTTAGCTGATGCTATGCAATTCTATTCAACTGTTTTCGATTCAAATCTACCCAAGAGTTGAGGGCATTACTCCTCCCAATGGTGTCAGACGTTTGACGGTTGGCTCCTCCTCGGGGCTTCTCATCGTATCGGTGTCAGAAGTGAGATAGTCAGCCTTTATTTGAAGCCAGTTGAAATAAAGGTTGATGGTCCTACTCCTCAGACAGCGATCGGATCGTGTCAGAAATGAGCATGGGACTCCTCTGACCTCCCTGACAAGTGGTGTCAGAAGTGGGATGGTTAGCCATGATTTGACATGGTTCAAATCCGGGTCGAGCATACTCCGCCTCAGACATCGGTCACAGAAATGCCAGAAGTGGTTTGACTGGTTTCAAATTCAGATTGAGGGTAGTGCTCCTCGGGCTTCTGTGAAAAATGCTGTCAGAAGTGGAATGGTCAGCTGATTTGAAGCCGGTGGAAATAAAGGTTGCGGCGACTACTTCTCAGATAATTGTTAGGTTGTGTCAGAAATGTGATGGTAAACTGTGAGGACTTACAAATCATGTCCTCGGATTATGTGATCAACTCTACGCAGTACGCCATGGATAATGGAAATTCAAAATAACTTGCCTTTGATTTTTCAAACCTATAAGCTCCTGCTAAAATTCAGGTTCCATGTCGTCCTCAGGCCTCCTCGACCGAACGGTCTATGGTAAAAATTCGGCGTAAATTGTACTTCTGACATCCTTGTCTCTATGCAGGTGCCGTATGTGAAGGTGGCTCCAGAAGACATTCTAAAGGTCCAGTTCCCTCGCTTCACCACTCTAGACATGAGGCCAACCAACATGGATGTCAGTCTGGCTATAGCGAGCCTTCTCACCTTCTTTAACAGCACCGCCTCCTGCCTCATCTGCGCACAGGCCGACTGTGAGTACAGAATCAACACACGCAGTCTACACACTCGGGGGGGGGGGGGGGGGTGCTTGACAACACC